>NW_015176076.1:0-24001 GCF_001447785.1 Gekko japonicus | reverse complement strand
GTTTCTCAGTTTTTGTTGGACCTTCCCTTTAGACCAGGCGTGAAATAGGGCTGTAATGTTTAAGTAATTAATCTATGTGAAAACTTTTAAACCTAAAAGTGCCCCAATGAAGCAGGCAGCGCCTTTCTTGGAAAGGTCAATTATCTTTGAAGAAAGTACTTACGAATCTGTGGGTAGCACATGCTTTCTTAGAAGAGGCATCCCTCTGCCTGCCTCCCACAGTAGGGAATGCCTCTTGTGAGACGGTGCCTGCTAAGACATATCCTGTCAAAACCAAATAATCTGTTCCTTCAGAACAATAATTTTATTCACATGAACATTATAAAAACCTCAGTTTTGATCAATTAACCTATGGGTACTTGTAATTTATCAACTAATAAAAACCTCAGTTGTTTAACTCTGAGTTTTAATAATTTAAACTACCGATAAAGGTAAAGGTTCCCTTGCTCGAAAGCCAGTTGAGTCCGACTCTAGGGTTGCGGTGCTCATCTCCGTTTCAAAGCCAAAGAGCCAGCGCTGTCCAAAGACGTTTCCGTGGTCATGTGGCCGGCATGACTAAACACAAAGGCGCACGGAACGCTGTTACCTTCCCACTGAAGTGGTACCTATTTATCTTCTTGCAATTTCTTGCTTTCGAACTGCTAGGTTGGCAGGAGCTGAAACTAGAGACGGGAGCTCACTCCGTCATGCGGCACACCCGGGTCTCGAACTGCTGAACTACTGACCTTCCACAGCCTGCAGTTCAGCGTCTTAACCACTTGAGCCACCGCAGCTCCAAAAAACTACCGATACTTGTGATTTATTAGCTAAGATCTTTTTGGGGTGTGTGTGTTTCTTTATTCTTGTGAAAACCTTTGCAGAAAAGACAGTGATTATTGGAGAGTGTCTCCCACCCAAATAAGATAAATTCATAATTTATGACCAACATTTGCAAATGTTTTTTAAAAAGATGGAGGGGTTCAGTATTGTGCCCGGAGAGGTGGACTTGCTATAAGGTAATTCTCTATATCTTGTCAGGGCAGAATCATTTGCTCCTGTGGTAAAACACGTACTTTGTACATCGAAGTTAAAAGGATGTCTGATACCAGGAGAATTCCTGTCAGGCAGAGTTGAATCCACTGGGCCAGACTGGATGATTGGCCATTTCTTGCATCTTTAGCCTCATCGTTTGCAATACAGGCTGAGTGGGTTGCAGGGCCCATATCACTCTCCTTTGATAGTCTACCTGCACTGGCCCCCAATTTGTTTCTGGCACCATTTAAAGACACTGGTTTTGACCAGTGTTTAATACTGGGTTCTAGACACATGGCAGTGATCAGCTCTGGCTTATTCAGTGATTTCAGCAAAACTACAAGACAAGACTCCAGAGCCTCAGCTCTGTTAAATAGCATGCAGTTGCCACACCCAAACATACCCTACTCCCAGTGATAGGCTATTTACTATCTACTATCTTTTACTAATTTTTTACTAAATTTACTAAATTTACTATTTACAACATTACTACTTGATTGATTTATTCCAGATTTATTCCTGGTTGGCTATTGTTCTTGTGCTCCAAGCTCAGCCAGTCTCTGGGGTGATTCAATCAGGGATGATTCAATTCCAATTCATAACAACCAGTGTTCCCTCTAAACTGAGTGAGTGTGAGCTAGCTCACAGGTTTTTAGCCTCCAGCTCACACATTTTTGTCTTAGCTCAGGAAGGATGGCTCCGGGGCAAACTTATTTATGCAGTGGCCGAATGGCTCGCTCACAACTTTAATGCCAGCAGCTCACAAAGTAGAATTTTTGCTCACAGGACTCCATAGCTTAGAGGTAGCATTGGTTCTGACCCTTTAATCCCTACACAAAGGTTCATCAACATGGTGCCTCTTTCTGGGTTTGCCAGCTCTGGGTTGGGAAATACCTGGAGATTTTGGGGGTGGAGCCTGGTGAGGGTGGGGTTTGGGGAGGGGCGGGACCTCAGTGGTATATAACGCCATCAAGTCCACCCTCTAAAGCAACCATTTTCTCCAGGGGAACTGATCTTGTCCATCTAGAGATCAATTATAATAGTGGGAGATCTCCAGCTGGAGGTTGGCAGGCCCAATGACTGGATATGTACATACAAATAACGGGGCTTTTCCACCTTGGTCTTTTCTCTGTGTGCGTATCTTCTCTATCACTCACTGGTCATCATCATCTCTCTCTCTGTATGTGTATATGTATTCCCCTTGGGCTTCGTGTGTGTGTGTGCTTCTACATCCCCCGTCCTCTTGTGTGCATATGTGTGCTTGGCCCCGCCTTCTGTGGCAGCCATTTTTAGTGGCGGCTGCTACCCTACCTCAGAATCCCAGAGGTGTCTGTAGTAGACTCAAAAAAGGTTGAGGAACCTTGACCTACGTGGTGTGGGACCAGCAGGCCTTACGGCTCATCTGCTCATGTATGGAGTTACCTGACCACTACAGTTGTCATCTGACGCCCAGCTTTGTGCGCCTCCATTTTCTGAGGCATCTGGTTCATAACCCGAGAGAAGGCCTTCTGTGGCACCAGAATTATGGAACTCCCTTCCCTGATATATTAATCTGTCCTTTTCTATTGCTGTCTTCTACCGGCGGCTGGAGACTTTTGCTTTGTCTGGTGTTCCCCCAGTGATCCTTCCTTCCTACTTTATGTTTTAATTTGCTGTATTTTGTTTTGTATGTGTATTTTTAGCTCTGGCTTTCTGGTTTTCTTTTATTGTGCTGTTTTAGCTGTTAGCCACGATGCCCATTACTGGGCAGAAAAGCAAGATATAAATGTTGTAAGTAAATAAAGTATGTGGCTGGTGCTAGGCTTCAGTGATTTGCCCTTCCAGTTAAAAGAGTGAAACTCTGCTGTGCTTTATCTTCTCATCAGCCCCTTATTTCTACTCCCATTTATGTCCCACACTTCCTCCCAGGAGCTCAAAAAATGTGTGTGGTTCCTCCCACCTTCATTTTTTCCTTACAACAGCCTTTGAGGTAGATTAGGCAGAAGAGGAGGAGGAGATTGGGTTTATACCCCGCCCTTCACTACCCGAAGGAATCTCAGAGCAGCTTACAACCTCCTTTCCCTTCCCCTCCCCACAACAGACACCCTGTGAGGCAGGTGGGGCTGAGAGAGCTCTTTCCAGAACTGCTCGTGAGAAAACAGCTCTGAAGGAACTTGTGACTGACCCACGGTCACACCAGCAGCTACATGTGGAGGAGCGGGGAATCAAACCCAGTTCTCCCAGATGAGAGTCCGCGCTCCTTACCCTACACCAAACTGGCTCACTGAGAAGCAGTCCCAAGGGCATCTAGTGAGCTTCATGACTGGAGCAGAATTTGAACCCAAGACTCCTCAACTGTAGCCCAACACACTAACTACTTCCCCACACCTCTCTGACTGGGTTATCCTGGGTGCATTAAATCTAATAGATATTTATTAATATGTTTATTTATTCATTCATATTTATTTAATCACAGAGTTGCAATGGACCACCAGGGTCATCTAGCCCAACCCTCTGCCAATGCAGGGACTACAGTTCTAATATCTCTGACAGGTAGATATCCCACTGATACTTAAAAACCTCCAACAACGAAGAATCCACCACCACACAAGGGAGACTGTTCCCATGTCGAACACACCTCTCTCCAGTACTGGCTTACAACATTGTTCTCCTGTCCTCCATTTTGTCTTCACAACAACACTCCTGTGAGGTAGATTAGGCTGAGAGAAAGAAAGATAGTGTCTGGCCCAAGGTCATCCAGCAAGAATCCATGGCAGACTGGAGACCTGAACCTGGATCTCCGAGGTCCTAGCTTGCCATTCTAAACCGCTGGATCTCATCGAGATAATACCCCACTGTTGAAATGCAGAGTCTGCGCTCTTGGGGCAGACTTTCCCAGCCAGTTTGTCTGCTGGAGGTGGGAGAATCACTGACGTCATAGCCGGGAAGAAGCTGAACTTCCGGCTGAAGAAATTGGCTGTCCCCTTTAAGCACCTTGCCTCACAGCCAAACAGACTCGTTGCCTGTATCATCTATTTCTCTTCCCCCTTTCCTCTAAGCCAGGCACCCATTGACACCTTTTCTGGTGCCCACCGACTGTTTGTAGAAAGGGGGCGGGGGGGGGGCTCCTCTTGCCCAGCAGGGCTTCTGATTGGCTATGCACATTGAATTAACACTTATTCTTCTGCAGCTGTCCACCACAGTGTTGGTTTGATTCCCTCTCACTCCTCTTTCCCAGTGTATTTTTAAAATTACCCCTCTTCTCCCCTGCACTTGGGCTTTTTTCCTAGTGTCATTGGCTAGGCCTCCCGTAGCAGCCATTTTGCGGTTGTCTCCACTTCCTTCAGCAGCCATTTTGTAGTTGCGCCCACCACTCTGTGTCAGAATTCGAAAGGTGCCCATGGGCCCTAAAAGGTCGGGGACTGGTATTCTGAGCCCTTCTTGTCTGAAGCAACATCCTCGGCCCTTTGAAAGACTTCTCATTGCCTGGGGGAAATCCTGCCATGTGGACTTCTGGGTAGAGCCAGTTCCCGGCTGCGATCATACGCACAATTAGACCCGGCATAGGCGCGAATGCCGGGTGGATTTAAAGGGAGCGATCAGACAGCAGCATCTGGGAAGCGCCCCACAGCCATCGGCAACCTGTTCTGCTCTGCCGCAGAAGCGGAGTTAAAAGACACCGGGGGAAACCCGGTAGTAAACGGGTTGCGACGGGCCACGGACGGACTTTCCCGTGTCTGATCCTTCCAGTGCGCTCTCATGCCATTGGGATGGTCTGCTCAGGCCATCCCGACTCCGTGCCATTGTTTCCCCCCCCTTCACAGTATGCGCATCATCACAAACGCCACAGGGAGCCCTCAGTGCGGAGGTGCAATTAATCGATTCCTCGTTTAAGCGCATGGGAAACAAATGGCCAAAAAAAAAACCCAACTCGCCCACAGATGCATCTGATCACACACTGAGGGGCTGCTGCGCCCACAGCTTCAAAGGGAGGTGTGATCTCAGAACTGCGGGTCAAATCCCTCCGGAGGGAATAGCCTCGCTCCCCCCTCCCCCTCTTCATCTGGTGCGTGGGACCGCGACCTCCCTCCATATTGGAACCTAAGCCTGAGGGTTTTACGTTGCCTTGAGTTGCCAGCTGCTGCCCTGTCTATAGTCCCACTGTATGGGGCTGCCAATGTGGGTTGAGAACTTCCTGGAGATTGTGGAAGCAGAGCATGGGGAGGAGAGGGGAGGGGCCTCAGCAGGGAAGGGCGCCACGGACTCCTTCGAAGCAGCCGTTTTCACAAGGGAAACTGACCGCTGTCCCCTGAAGATCAGTGACCATTCCAGGAGATCTCCAGACCCCGCCTGGCGGTTGGCAGCCCTGAGCCCATGTAGCAAAATGCCCCCCCCATCTCCTTTCCCTTCCCTTCCCTTCCCTTCCCACCAACTGATTCCCAAACCAAAAGTATTCTTGAGGTCAGAACCTCTGAGAAACAGTGCGTTCTTGGAGTTCCCGGAGACCCCACCAACCTCTGCCGAGCACGATGACCGTGATCTTCTGCTGAGAAGAATTAATGAGGTGTGGAGGACAGTGATGGGAAAAAAACAGAGAAGCACCCCCACCCCCCACCCCTGGCCGAGCAAGGGGCACAGTGGGAGGAGGGGTGTGTGGGAGAGGCGGGGGGGCGAGCAGAGGGGTGGTGGTGGTCAAGAATAGCAATAGGGTAAGGCAGATGGACCAGAAAACAATATCCACTTAATTAGCTGGATGCCTCCAAAAGTGTGGAGAGCGGCCAAAGTCCAGGTTACCGAGTGTGACAGAACATGATTATAATCCAGTGCCATGGAATTTGCGCAAAGGCCAAATTGTGGAGCTCCTCCTTGCTGGGGGCTGCCTCTCCCCCCCCCCCGCCCTGGCTTCTCATTTTTTATTGTAACAGCAAAGACTCGGCCAATACTTCAGCTTGCTGATTTCCCTCCCTGCTCGTTGTCTGTTTCTTTCTTTTTTCTTTTTGCAAATAATCACTTCCGATAATAATCGCTTGAAAGTAAGGACACTTTGGTATCTGTTTATTTAGATACTGATACCCTGCTCTTCTCAGGAATGGAGACCCAAAGCAACGTACACCATTGTTCTCTCTTCCATTATCTCCTTACAACAACGATCTTGTGAGGTAGGTTAGAGAGAGAGGGAGAGAATAGCCAAGGTCACATAGCAATCTTTCCACAGCAGAGTGGGGATTCAAACCTGTCTCACCTGGATCGTTGTCTGAAATGCTAACCTCTGCACCACACAGTCTCTCATAAAAGAGACCTCTCGGTATTCTTATACCAAGGATCCTCTTTATTATGTGTTCTCTGACTACTATCAACTGCCTTCGTGTACTTTGCCATAGCTTGTTTTGGATAGGCTTTTGAAGTCAGGACAGTGTCGGGATTAGATAGCTGGACTTGGAATGGAGAGAACTGGGTTCAAATCTCCATGGAACCATCCAGATGTTTAGGTGACCTGGGAGTTCTTTCAGCCTTGCCTACCTCTGAGGATTGTTGTGAGGATAGAATGGAGGGAAATAATTGGGTCCTTCAACAAATTAATAGCATAGTGGATCTGGTATTGAACATCTGGAGATCAAAAAAAGCTTCAGTAACATTTATTGGTTTTTCCACAGGGGGGCAGGTTTGTTTGCTGTAGCAACAAGGCTTCCATGGGACAGGTGTCTGTGTAGTTTCCGTGCCCCAGTCCTTTGGCAGTGGCCATCCACCAGGGCTTGTTCAATTTTTTCAACTGGAAATTGAATAAGATTATCTCGTTGTACCATTATAATAATTTGTGTATCTGTGCATGCCCCCTTTCAATTAAAACAAAAGGCAAGTCACTAGCCTGTTTTCATTGCGGAGCTATGCCTTTCCCCTTATATCTCCACAACAAAATAGGCGTAAAGGCTTTTTAAAAAGGAAAGCCAGGAAATCAAAGAACCTGATGCACAAATTGTTATGATGGTACAACAGTATTCAGTTGCCAATTAAGAAAAAAACAACTGTAGCAGGGCGGGGGAGTGGCTGCCACAAGGACTGGGAGGGTGGCCAGTGTGTTGGTGGGACCGGGCAAATCTGAATCCACCCACACAGCAGTTATTCAAGCTTTGGTGTGATCTTTCCCGAAAATCAGGAATAGAACCCACTTCCCAACAGCATCAAACCTGGCACAAATAACCCATGTGAAAGTGGCCATTATTTGGGGTACGTAGGTCTCGGGTTGTAGCTTTCTTCCATTTACTCACATACATACATACATACATACATACATACGTACATACGTACATACATACATACATACATACATACATACATACATACATAAACCTTTACTGGCATAACAACCATTTACTCATAAATAAATCTGTCCAAATTAAAGAAGCAAAACTAGAGGAAGGATCTGTATGGCAGACAGTCAACCAGAAATTTAGGCTGAGCCTTAGTTTAGATAAAGCCATACCTAATAGTAAATGGGCTGGCCCCTGGGTGGATAACCCTATGTACTTGGGGGGACTCCCCAGTGAAGCAGAAAAATATGACTTTGTAACAATCCTCCCACGCTGTTGTCTCCCCACACCTGGTGTGCAGTGATACACTGCCTCTGAATGTGGAGGTTCCATTTAGCAAATATCATGGGATAAACTTCTATTCCATGAACTTATCCAGTCTCTTTCAAAACCCATCTGAGCTAGGCGCCATAACTGCCTTGTGTCTACTTTGACGGTGCAGTCCTAAATTTACCGCCAATCAAAATTAACCATACAATTTGCTTCCGTAGAAGAGGCAACGAAAAGACTCTCTCTCCACTTTCACTGCTCTGTGCATTGTTTTATAAAGATTTCCACCACATCATCTTTTTGCCCCCCTTTCCTAAACTGAAAAGCCCCAAACTCATTTACTTTTCCTCACGGGGAAAACTCGTATTTGTACTTTCCCATTTCTAGAATAACTTTCTTTTTGGAGACCAGGCAACGCCCAGGACGGAACAGCTTGGAAAACCGGACCTCTGTCTGCGGCATCGTTGCCAATGGGGGGGGGGCACTTGCCTCTCCCTTGTGGGGGTGGGAGACAGCAATTAAACTCACACCTCTCTCGGGGAGTGTGTGTGTGTGTGTGTGTGTACTGTTTGGAGACAGCAGCTGCAACCCTTGTGTCTGTGGTATTTAATCAAACGAGCTTTTAATCTTACTGTGATGTGACCCAACTTTTCACCCCGGGGACTTCTTCCTTTATCTGTAAGCCTGTCAAAATCTCTCTCTTGCTTTGTGGATGATCTTGATTGGATCTCTGTGCCCGCACACACACACACAGAGAGTGACAATCCTTGCAATAAATCCTCTGAGTGAATCCTGAGTAATGTGTATGCTGGTATTGTTTTTGTTGGAATCCCTTTTGTTGGCGGAGAGGTTGTCTGGGGCTTAGGTTCTCTTGCTTGCTAGAGGTGCTTCCCTGGGGGTTCCCGTCCAGGCCCTGGTTAGGTGACCCAGGGCTCTTTCATGTCTCCACTGCTGTCAGACTCATGCTCCTGAAGCAAACACTCTGGGGCTCTGGGGCTCTGGAAGTTGTAGGGTTGCACTGGGCTCTTGACTTGCACAGAACCAACTCTTGCCTTCTTAAGAGTTCTGTACAGCTCCAAACTAGCTAGAGGTACATTATTTTCTGAGCCAACTTGGGCTTGGTTTGGAACTTAGTCAAATATTTTGAAAACAGCAGAAAGATTTTTTTAAAAAAAATTTGATAAGTGGAAGAATCTTGTGTGGCTTGAAAGCTTACACACACCTTCAATAACTTGATTCTTATTACAAGACAGGTCTGCTGTTGGGTGTCATTTTATAGCAAAGTCCTTCCCTGACTTCTCAAAGGAAAAGGCTGCATAGGCATTGCCTTCTCAGCGATATTCCATGCCCCTTCTGTCAATTTTCACCTATATTTCAAGTCCACATCCCCTAAGGGAAAAAATTGTGCAGGCAACCTTCTATCCATTTATTAATTAACAGGAATACCTGTTCCCACCTTCCAGTGTCTTGGCCAATGAGTATAAAGGCATTGGGATGATTGATCATCTGAAAGTGTCGTTACAACAGATATTTTACCGTTTTTACAGGGTTGTGTTATTGTTACATTTTATGTATGTGTCGTACGCTCTTGCTGGTTTCAGATATTTTTAGGTATTTTAGTTTTAATGCTTTAACTTGGTTTTGTTAATAGCAGGTAGTCAGGATATCGCCGCCCCCCCAAAGGCATGAATGTACAGATGGGGCTTCTAATAAAGGGGGGTGGGCTTTCATACTCTGCTGCCCGGCCAAAGGTCTTTCAGGACTGCCCCCCCCCATTCCTGTAAATTTTCATCCTTGCAAACTGGCCTCTGTAGATCTAGCAGCTTAAAGCCTGGCCTCTCTGGCTCCTTTCAGTAAGGAGACACAACGCTAACCTTCCATTTGTTTTTCTTCCTTTTTCTTACCCCGAGTTCTTTGATTTGATCATTGGCTAGAGAACCAACACCCTGCTGAAGCCTCTGTTGTGTGATTTATCTCTGTAAACCTTTAAGAAGCCTTTGCCTGAGGGCTGGTGTTGCCAACCTCCAGGTGGAGCCCAGAGATATCCTGGAATTAGAACGAATCTCCAGATCTCCCTGGAATTAGAACGAATCTCCAGATTTCCCTGGAGAAAATGGCTGCTTTGGAGGGTGGACTGTATGACATTATAGCACACTGAGGTCTCTCCCTTCTACAGACCTCTCTCTAGGGTTGCCAGGTCCCCCCCGGCCACCAGCAGGGGATGGAGGGTAGCGTTGCCATAATCCAGGGTGGGAAAGTCCTGGAGACTCATGGATGGGGTCTGGGGAGGCCCCCCTCCAAAGCAGCCATTTTCTCCAGGGGATCTGATCCCTGTAGTCCAGAGATGAGCTGTAATTCTAGGGGATCTCCAGGTCCCACCTGGAGGCTGGCATCCCTGCCCATTCCTCCCCTGGCTCCACCCACTTTCCAGGTCTTTCCCAACCCAGAGCCCGGTCACCATACCTGATGTCCCAGGGACCTAATTTCTCTAGTGATCCTGAACATCCAGCGTGGTTTGTATTGTAATCATTTCTCTCTCCTCCTGTTTCTCTAATTAAATACGTGGACATTACATGTATTCTGGAAAAAAGGTAAAGGTAAAGGTTCCCTTGCTCGAAAGCCAGTCGAGTCTGACTCTAGGGTTGCGGTGCTCATCTCCGTTTCAAAGCCGAAGAGCCAGCGCTGTCCGAAGACGTTTCCGTGGTCATGTGGCCGGCATGACTAAACACCAAGGCACACGGAACGCTGGAAAACAACCAAGCAAAATAAGGCTGTTGTTAACATGGTTGGCCGGTAGTCAAGTGGGACCAAAGTGACATTCAAAAAACAAAGTCGTGCCAGGCATTTGTTCAGACTCAGATGACGCCATGTAGATTGATTCAGGTGTGGATCTGAGGCAACAGAACAAAGTGTGAGCCCAGAGTGGCAAGCGAAAGCTTGTGCCCGAAATTAAACTGTGTTGGTCTTAAAGGTGCCACTGGACTCAAACTTTGTTCTACGAAACCACGTAGTGTGGAAAAGCTTTATGAGTTTCTGACAACTCAAAAGTTTGTGCACTGGCCCATGTTCTTTTGGTTGGTCTAAACAGATAGTACTACAGAGCTTTTTTTAAAAAAATGTAAAGACAATCAAATTAATCAAGGGGTGGGTGTATAAGACTTTGCTGTGTGGGTGTGTATACATATATCAGCAAAGTCAGCTATAGCAAATTTCTGCAATACAGCTGGACTGAGTGAAATTCAAATGCTGTCCAAAGGGTTTTTTTAAACCTTTTTAATCAAGGGGTGGGTGTATAAGACTTTGCTGTGTGGGTGTGTATACATATATCAGCAAAGTCAGCAATAGCAAATTTCTGCAAATCCAAATGCTGTCCAAAGGGTTTTTTAAAACCTTTTAAAAAGGAAAACCAGGTTATTGCAAGATGTTGTGTCTTCTTTCTCCCCTCTCTTGTCTGAACGAATTAAGTGCCAATAATTCTGACTAAAAGTCTATTTAGTTCAGCGTCTTGGTTCCATAGGCATCCAATCAGATATTTGGGGGGAACTTTACAAGTTTTTTTTTTCCTTTTGTTTGTCTGCAGTGTCTGGTATACTGCCTCCACACATGGAGATTCCATTTAGTAATCATGCCTAGTAGCTGTGTTTTCTGTTCTTCCACGCAGTCTTGCTGTGATACGCTTTGCTGTTAGCCGTGCTGTTACAACATTCATTTTCAGCCTTTGAGTGGGGCAGATGATACAATAAACTCAAATCCTGTACCTCCAAAACCTGCTATGCAAAGCTGTATTGCCTCTGAATATGGAGGTTCTGTTTAGCTGGTGGTTCAACACCGGATCCAACCACACAATTAAGACTATGGAAGTACCTTTTGAGTTTTCTTAAGAGGGAGGAGTGATGTCTGTAATTCCATCCTCCCACTGCTGAGCCACTGGACAGTTTATTCTCGGAGAGTCTGCAGACCCTCAGGAAAAGTCACAAAGGAAATGACCACCTCCTCTTGCATGTGGAAAGTGCCGTCAAGTTGCAGCTGACTTAGGCTCACCCTGTAGGGTTTTCAAGGCAAGAGATGTTCAGTGTTGGTGTGCCATTGCCTGCCTTTGTGTCATCATGACCAATGTTCCCTCTAAGCTGAGTTGACGTGAGTTAGCTCACAATTTTTTAGCCTCCGGCTCACACATTTTTGTCTCAGCTCAGGAAGGATGGGGCTCCAGAGCAAACTAACTGATGCAGCAGCCAAATCGCTCGCTCAGAACTTAAATGCCAGTAGCTCCTAAAGTAGGATTTTGGCCCACAGGACTCCACGGCTTAGAGAGAGCATTGATTATGACCCTGGATTTCCGTTGGTTGTCTTCTGTACAAGGACAAGCCAGGGCTGCCGCCTTCTCTTAAGAAAACTTAGAGGCCCTTAAGTTTTTGTAATGTGGTTGGAATGATGCCGCTGTTGTCACCATACCATGGACATACACGGCACTTTAGTGTGGTGGTTCCCAAAGTGGGTGGTACTGCATGGGGGTGGGATTACCTAAGAGGGTGCTAAGAGGCAGGGGGCAGCAGGGGGCACTGGAGGGGGGCCTTGGACTGCGTTGTTCACTTATTTACAATTCACCAAGCTATGGCACCATGCTGGCAAAGGGCACTCCAAGTTTCTGCCTCTGCAAAGTGTCAGGATTTTTAGCAAATATGATACCAGAGCTCTAGTCAGACCAGTAGACCGCGTTTCGAGAAACTGTCGTCACCACATGTGTTTTGATCTCTTTGTCATTTTCCCAGGTTTTGCTTGTGACTCCTTAACATAACAATACTGTGTGGTATTTATTTTCCTGTGTTCTCCGTTGATGAACCTACTGATTATGAAGTACGCTTTTTAGCTACATAACGGTTATTTCTGTTGCAATATTAATATTTCTCAATTATATAAGGATTTAAAATTTCCCAATAACTGCTTTCAAAAAGGAAAAAGTAGGAAAAAATTAGGGGGTAGAAGAAAAAAATGGGGCAATTGGGGGAATATTTAAGGTATAAATTTTCCATAATAAAAAGAAAATTATGGTACATAAATATAAATATTGGGGGAAATTTGGATATATTTTTGGTGAAAGCTAAAAATTTTAAACAAAACTTGATAAAGAAAACATAACACATTGTCTTTATTCAGAATTGCAGTAACAAAATGAAAGGGAAAAATAAAAGTATTAAAAGGAGTCAATACATTAAAATTGTCTTCTTTAATCCTTCAAGCCATTATTCCACGAAATGATCCACCACCCCTCCGGGCACAAGCATAGCATACTGGAATGGAATTAATTACTGAGCTGCTAATAGATATTTAAATGATTAATGTGAATTTTTACCTGGTTAAAATTACGAATTGATTTAGTGTTCTATGAGTTGATGTGTGCTACCCTGAGCCTGCTTGCAGGGTAGGGCGGGGTAAAAATCCCTAAATAAATAAATAAATTTTGTTCTTGGTTTTTTTGTCTTCCAAGATTTTTCCTAGGACCTTTTAGTCTTCTGTTACCTTCCAGGACTTTGTATGTATTCCATTTACTTATTTCAAACATTTCAGTGTATTATCCAGTATCCATCAACAGTTTTTTGGTTTTTTTAATTTTCAGACATAGAAAAATATATTCACAGTCAAGCATTATTCTGTGGGTGACTGAATGTGCAGCAATTTACTATATCGACTTTCCAAGAATACACCCAATTCCCTCAATATTTACAAGTATATCATGTAATTTGTCATCTAATTACCAGTATTATTATTATTATTATTATTATTATTATTATTATTATTATTAATTTCCCCTCAATTACCCACATTTTTCATCTTAACCCCCAAACTAAAGTCCATTGGCTATCAAAAACCAACTGTGAGATGCTTTTACAAACTTTTTGACACTGTTGTGGAGTTTTTGGAACACATGAATACTGGCATGACATTACTTATTTATCAGAACAATATGCAAAGTTCAGTTAAATTAATTTGCAATTGCAAGGAAATGAAGCCAAATCTGTTGACTCTGTGTTTCTTTCAGTGTTAATTCTTTTCGAATTCAGTATTGGTTTACGCAAGCTGTACCAAGTTCCAAGCTTGTCTGAGCTAGAAGAGAAAGGTGGGATGCAAGATGATGTTCTGCCAGGTTTTTTGGTGACCATCTGGATATGCTCCATGAAGATATGTCTGAATGATTTGAGGATATTCTTTTGAAAGACATTCCAGATTGGTTGATAAATCCATTTTCAGATACTGAGGAAGGTGGTGTCACGGGGAAAGAACTAACTGAGCTACAATATGACAGTGAGCCGAAGCCGAAGTTTAAGAAATCATACCAAGAGTTTTGGTTACAGAAGGAAATTTCTGATCTCTGTCCTGCACTATGGACAGTGGTTAAGTACCTTCTTCTGGCATTTCCAACATCCTGTTTGGTGGAATGGGGTGTTAGTGGGGTCATGCAATCAAAGAAATTGGGTCCAGATTACAAAACGTGGTGATTTCAGACTCCTCCTAAGTGACTTCAAACCAGACATTGGGAAACTGGTATCACTCCATCATATCAAAAATTTACTGAACAGGGGTTACTAAATGCGGCATCTAAGATTCTTGCTAAATGACTATCAGACCTTGAAAAGCTACTATCACTGGAACCGGCTCATCAATGTTGTTGAACAAATCAAACTCAAAGGTTTTAGTTGGATTTTGTGGGTCTTGGATTAGTGGGTCTTGCCAACTGCCAGGGGTCATTTCCTGCAGGAGCGCACAGGAGTGGAGCTCCAGCAGTAAAGAGCCCAGGGGGCGGGCACATGCAACAAGCCCCACCCCCTGCTCCCAGCAGCCGCGGGCCATGAGGAGCAAGAAGCAGCCAGGTAAGCTGCAGTGAGTATTGCCTTCTGACACACTTCCGTTGATGTCAGGGGATGTGGCATATGCAAATAAGTTATCCTAATGAATTATGCTAATGAGCTCTTGCACCTCTTTTTCTACGAAATGACCACTGCAAACTGCTATTCTAAATAATGCTTTTTGTAGGGGAATAACAAGGGGGATTGACTGGGCTGTTCCCCCTGCTGAGCTTCAAGGCCCCATGTGTGGCTTCCTGCTTCCCAGCCCGGAGCCGCAGAAGCCTACAGTGCCATCCTAGGTGGAGTTAGACTCTTCTAGGCCCATTGACTAGTGGTGTAGTGCATTTGCACTGCAGCAGGGATTGCTGAGTACAAAGGTGCTCCTTCCCCGTGGACCTTAATGGCGCAGCTTGGGAGCCCTGCCTGCTCTTTCCGCTCCATGCTAGAGCCAAACGGGAGAATCTGCCCCGTCTGACATGCATCTGTGTAATGTATCCAGTCCAGACCACGTGGCCGGCTCGGGCTCCACGCAGTCAGAGACAAACGTCGAGCTTCGCTCCAAGAGACAATGGACTATGCGGATCCTGGCCCGCTCCAATTAGGGGGCTAGGTTCCCAGCTGAGAGCCTATGGGACTCTCGGCCACTGTAAATAACCTATTGGGAAGTAGGGGGTTTTTTTGGGTGGTGGTTTCTTGGGGGATATAAGCCGGCCTTCAAGCCGGCCAAAGTCGTCTTGTTCCTGATCGAATATAAGTACGCTTTGCTGAAATCACTTTCCTGCAGAAAACCGTCTGCGTACTTTTCACTGGCGATGAAGATGGGATCTATCTCCCTCGGAACAGAGACCAAATCCCGGATATCGCCATGAGCCGCCACATCGAAATCGCCACCACCACCGGCATCGAGCGTCTTCTAGAAGCGCCGCTCACCACACCAATACTGAGCTCGAGCATCGCACCGCTGACCCCGAGAGCAGCACCGCACCGCTCTGTCTCTCCACAACACCAAGCATCGCCCTGCTGACCCCGAGGGCAACAGCACTCCCCACTTCGTTCCAACCGCCTCCATTCCCGAGCTACTCACACCACGTGGCCACAGCTCGATGGCGTCCTCCCAGGAAAGCATTGCCGCTTTCGACATCTCCCAACCCGCGCAGTGGGAGACCTGGCTCGAGATCCTGGAGAGCTACTTTGACTGCCACGACATCGTAGACCTGGGTAAGAAGAAGGCCCATCTCCTCCGGTCCTGTGGCATAGGCACTGTCTTGCTGCTAAAGGACCTCATCACGCCCAAGCAGACCAAGGACGAGTCCTATGGGGAGCTGGTGAAAGCGCTGACCTTTCACCAAAGCCCACCAAGTTTGCTGAGCACATCGACTTTTTTGTGCAAGTCCAGGGGCCGGAAGAGCCGGCCTCCGAGTTCTTGGGCGGGCTGCGGCGAGCGGCCACCCGGTGTTCCTTCCCCCACCTGGAGGACACCTTGTTGAACCAGTTCCTGTTGGGTCTACAGGAACCCAAACTCCGATGAAGACTGGTTAGCCAGGATGACCTGACCCTGGAAAAGGCACTCAGGGAGTCCGCGGCCTACGAGAAGGCACACCAAGACTGCCTTGGGCGGGCGGGCCATCGCACACAAGCAACGCTCGAGTCAGACGACTCAGAGAACGGGGACGAGGTGCACCAGGTCCGTCATCAGTTGTCTCAGCCGGTCACCAAAGCGGGCAAAGCTCCTTCAACAGCCCAGCCTCGTGTGGCAGCTGCAGAGAGGACCACAAGCACTGGTCGTGCCGCTTTTGAAACGCGGTCTGCCGGACCTGCAACAAATCGGGGCACATTTCCCGGGTTTGCCGCTCCAAGGGGCAACACCAGAAGCCGTCCACCCATTGGGATCTATCTCCCTCGGAACAGAGACCAAATCCCGGATATCGCCATGAGCCGCCACGCCGAAATCGCCACCACCACCGGCATCGAGCGTCTTCTAGAAGCGCCGCTCACCGCACCAATACTGAGCTCGAGCATCGCACCGCTGACCCCGAGAGCAGCACCGCACCGCTCTGTCTCTCCACAAAGCACCAGGTCTGTAATTTGCCCCCTGATGGCCCCAAAAAGATGCATGTCACGGTCCTTATAGACGGATCCCCCTGCAGCATGGAGATTGACACAGGGTCAACCTACTCCATTATCTCCACAGACATGCTCAGCCTGCTGTGTCCGAAGGGACTTCAGAAGTCGCGGGGTTTCCGGTTAAGGGACTTCAATAAGAACCCCGTGGCGGTGCTGGGCTGGGGCAAGTTCTGGGTACAGTTCCAAGACTTTAACGGCACCCTTGACCTGTTGGTGGTGGATAGCCCTCTCTCCAGCCTGCTGGGACTCTCTTGGTTCGAGGCCCTGGGACTCTCTCTGAATGGAATCCACCAGGTTGGGTCACGGGATTTTGGTGTGCGCAGAATTTTCCTGCATTTTTGATGGCACCCTGGGACGCTTCTCTGGGGCCCCCATCTCCCTGGATCTCGACCCAGTGGTGTGGCCCATCCGCGTCAAGGCCAGGCTGCCGCCACTAGCAATGAAGCCGAAAATCGAGGCCAAACTAGATCATTTAGTGGAACAAGGGGTTCTGGAACTGGTCGCATCGGCACGGTGGGAGACCCCCATAGTCACCCCGGTGAAGTCCAACAGGGACGTGCACATTTGTGCAGATTGTGCATCCGGTGCCAGTGGTGAGCCACGTGTTGGCGGCTTTGGCAGGGGCCCAGGTCTTTGGCAAGTTGGACGTGGCACAGGCGTATCAACAACTGCCAGTTGATGCCACCACGGCCGAAGCCCAAATGATCACAACCCACAGGGGGGCGTTCAAGGTTCACCGCCTCCAGTTCGGAGTCTCAGTAGCACCAGGGATTTTTCAATCTTTTATGGATTCTCTCCTGAAAGGCATCCCTGGGGTTCAGCCATTTCTAGACAACGTGCTGATCGCAGCTCCGGATGACTCATCCTTCGCGGACCGTCTGAGGGCCGTTCTACAATGTTTCGATGCAGCCAGGCTCAAAGTCAAGCGGGAGAAGTGCCTCTTGGGGGTGCCTCACGTCGAGTTCCTGGGCTTCACGGTTGACACTTCGGGCATCCACCCCACCGCGGACAAGGTGACCGCCATCACGCAAGTGCCGTCTCCAGTGTCCAAGTCCAAACTGCAGGCCTTTTTGGGGCTCCTGAACTTCTACCACTCCTTTTTGCCCCTCAAAGCTGCAGTTGCAGAACCGTTCCATCACCTCCTGGACAAGTCGGCACCTTGGGTGTGGCGCCCCCCACAAGCAGGTGCGTTCCAGGTGGTCAAAGACCTGCTCGTCTCGAATGCGGTCCTGGCGCATTTCAACGAGGCGCTCCCGGTGGTGCTGGCCTGTGACGCTTCCCCTTATGGGGTGGGAGCGGTCCTGGGCCACCGGCTGCCAGACAGCCGTGAGGTCCCGGTTGCGTACTATTCCAAGACTCTGTCAGTGGCTGAGCGCAATTATGTGCAGATAGATAAGGAGGCGCTGGCGATTGTGGCGGGGGTGAAAACATTTCACCACTATCTGTATGGGCGGCCCTTCACGGTCCTCATGGACCACAAGCCGCTGCTGGGCCTCCTGGCCCCAGACCGCCAGACCCCCCCAGATAATTTCACCCCGGGTGCTCTGCTGGTCTATTTTCCTGACGGGGTACTCCTACGCTCTCGTCCATCGCCCCAGCAAGGCAATGGGCCATGCGGACGCCCTGAGCTGCCTATCGCTGCCAGTCTGTGACCTGAATCCAGCTCCCGCCCTCCAGATCGCTCTACTGGAGTCACTTCCGGATCAGCCAGTCCACATTGCGGAGGTGGCTCAAGGCACCTCCATGGATAAGGTACTGTGCCGAGTTTTGGACTAGGGGGTGAGGGGGTGGCCCACAGCCAAAGAAGACCCCGACGTAACGCCCTTTGCTTCTCGAAAGGACGAGCTGTCCATCCACCGGGGCTGTGTCATGTGGGGAAGTAGGGTGGTCATTCCCAAGCCCCTACGGGAGCGGGTCCTCACCGCCGTTCACGAAACGCACCCCGGGGTGGTGCGCATGAAAGCCTTGGCCCGGAGCTACGTCTGGTGGCCAGGGTTGGACCGGGACATAGAGGACATGGTGAAGCGGTGCAACCCCTGCCAAGCATCCCGGCCTGAGCCTCCCTGAGCCCCAGAACGGGCCTGGGAATCTTCCCACCACCCCTGGTCCCGGTTACACTTGGACTTTGCGGGACCGTTCCAGGGGCAACTCTTCTTTATCCTGGTGGATTCCTTCAGCAAGTGGCTGGAGGTAGTTCCCGTGCCCTCCACCTCCTCGAAGGCGGCCATCCGGGTGATGTGGCGGATCTTCAGCACCCAGGGAATCCCAGACACACTGGTCATGGACAACGGGACGGTGTTCACGTCAGCAGAATTCCAGGAATTCACGAGTTACTATGGGATCTGCCACGTCCGGGCTGCCCCGTTCCACCCTGCCACCAATAGCCAGGCCGAGCGCATGGTCAGAACCACAAAGGACGCTCTCCACCGCTTGGACTCCCCAGACTGGGATTATAAACTGGCGGCTTTCCTTTTTGGACAGCAAATGATGCCCCACACCACAACGGGGCGCAGCCCGGCAGAGCTACTTCTGGGCTGCCGCCTGGCAACCCGGTTGGATCGCCTGCACCCTGATTGGGCATCGGCAGAGGCACCAGGCAAGGAGACGCATGAGGCAGCCAGGGGTTTCTTCCTGGAAGATCCCATGTACACACGGAACTACGCCTGGGGGCCCGCCTGGATCCCAGCATGAGTCATACGAGTTAAGGGCCCCAGATTGTAATGAGGTCTCTTGTGAAGACAGCCAAGTTCTACACCGGCACATCGACCAGCTACACCGCCGGACGATGCCATTGGACCCCGAGGACTTGGACATGGCCAAGGCTCTGGAGACCTCACCCCAGGCCCAACTTCCGGTGGCCGACCCCCGGCCTCTACCCTTGGTTGAACCCGAGACACCTCTTCTGGAGGTGCTGGGGACGCTGCCCCCACCGCCCCCAGCACCTCTCCCAGCCAGCTCGCCTCCAAGGGCTTCGGGGGTGGAAGCTGCAGCAGTCCCTGAACCTCGCCGCTCTACTTGCACCAAGGTTACCAGCCCACCTGAAGGACTTCGTCTGTGGGTGCATTGTGGACCAAGGGGGGAGGGGTGTAATGTACCCATTCCAGACCGCGTGGCCGGCTCGGGCTCCACGCAGTCAGAGACAAACTTCGAGCTTCGCTCCAAGAGACAATGGACTATGCGGATCCTAGCCCGCTCCAATCAGGGGGCTAGTTTCCCAGCCGAGAGCCTATGGGACTCTCGGCCACTGTAAATAACCTATTGGGAAGTAGGGGTGTGTTTTGGGTGGCGGTTTCTCGGGGGACATGATCCGGCCTGCGAGCCGGCCAAAGTCGTCTTGTTCCTGTTCGAATAAAGTACGCTTTGTTGTGATCACTCTCCATCTGCGTACTTTTCAATCCGCCAACCCCGACTTTGCACACAGCCTGTTCTAGGGTGCTGTAATCTGCATGGGGACCAGCCATTTTCACAACAGGAGTGATTCATTGGGATCGGCGGAAGGAAGCGTTTTCCCTCTGACCCTAGTTCACTGTCGTCGTCGTTGTTGTTGTCCCACACACCCCCCATGGGATTCTTTGAACTTCCAGGCGACCCTGGAAAGCCTCCTGGATAGGGGTTGGTGGGATGTGTTCCACATGACACACATCCCCCTTTCCCTCTAAGCTGAGTGAGTGTGAGCTAGCTCACAGCCTTTTAGCCTCCGGCTCACACCTTTTTGTCTCAGCTCAGGAAGGAGGGCTCCAGAGCAAACTAATGTATGCAGTAGCCAATTCACTCGCTGACAACTTTAATGCCAGGAGCTCACAAAGTAGAATTTCTGCTCACAGGACTCCACAGCTGAGGGGGAGCATTGCCCCCTACCTTAATTCCCACCTCCAAGATATTATAAGCCATCAGGGGTGTGTGACGGCCAGTTTCCATTCAGCCTCTCCTCTTCGTTTCTTTCCCCTCCCACATTCTCTTTAACTGATCTTCAATTGCCTTCAAAGTTCTGGGAATCCAGGTGTGCTTGTCAGACAATTTTATTGGAGACTTTTTTTATCTTAAAAGAATTACGGAATGAAACCAGTATTTTCCTGCTTAGCTAGGAAGACCCAGGAGCCATGCAGTGAGAGAAATCTTGTCTGTCGGTGGCCCCATCTCATTGCTAGCGATTCAAGTTGGGGTGCTCATGAGAAATCCCAGCAGGGCAGGAACAATGTGAAAATCCCCCACTGCCAAAACCTCTTCTTCCGGAATTCCCTAAGCTCTCAAGACTCATTTCTCCACCATCTTCTTCCAACCCCAACCCCCCCCCCCCCCAACAAGGGCCAATCCACCCATATAAAACTAACATACCTCATAGGGGAGAGGAGAATGGGTCAACTAGGGCCAATTCACACATTATAAAGTTCATGTTGCAGACATGTGAACTTCTGGCAGCTAAGAACATAAGAGAAGCCAATGTTGGATCAGGCCAATGGCCCATCCAGTCTGTGTGACACGGTGACCAATACCCAGGTGCCATTAGGAGGTCCACCAGAAGCCCTCCCACTGTGGCCCCCAAGGACCATAATGACAAAGCATCACTGCCCCAGACAATGTTCCCTATATCCCTTGTGGCTCATAGCCACTGATGGACCTCTGCTCCATATGTATATCCAGTCTCTTCTTGAAGCTGTCTATGCTTGTAGCTGCCACCACTTCCTGTGGCAGTGAATCCCATGTGTTCATCACTCTTTCGGTGAAGAAGGACTTCATTTTCTCTGTTCTAAGCCATGAGTGTCCACAAGTTCTTCTATTATGAGAGAAGTTGTCGTGGATTTTCATGCTTGACCTTGATTCCCAGGTGAGCATGATGGGACCAATTTGGACTGAGCCTAGGATACACAAGGAGAGAACAAGCCACTACCTGGCAACATTTTTTTTAACCTGAAACAGCCCCACAGAGTTGTTGTTTTCCCCAATGGGGCAACTAATGCGTAGACCCGCATACATGCACATTTCCCAGTGCAAGCAGGGCTGTAATCTACCTTTTCTCATACACCGTGGTCCCAAACCCAGTGCTGCTCAACAATTGCGGGGGGGGGGGCAGAAGAAATGTATTTATTACATTTACTTCATTTGAACTGTGCTTTTCTCCCCAATGGGAATCCAAAGCAGCTCACATCACTCTCCTGTCCTCCACTGTATCGTCACATCACCCCTGTGGGGTAGTTCAGGCTGAGAGTGTGTGACTGGTCCGCAGTCACCCAGCAAGCTTTTATGGCAGAGGGGGATTCAAACCTGCATCTCTGAGATCTTAGTCCAGCACTCTATAACCACTGCCCCACAGTGAATGCTCTGATTTCTGCTGACCTACACCATCGATCCATCTCACCCAGTACTGCCTACACCCCCTCAGTTGCTACTCAGAAGAAGTATCGCCTTACTTTTGGTACCGTCACTCAGCGGGCCTGTTCATAGGTTAGATTTTGTAATAGGGGAACTTACCCTTGAGTGCAAAATGCAAAACACAAGGTATATAGTATAACATCATTTTATATAGTATAGCACAGGGGTGGCCAAACTGTGGCTCGGGAGGTGCATGAGGCTCCCGGCAGGATGGTTGGGGAAGTGAAGGGGAGGCATGCTTGTGGGGTTTGGAGAACACATTTAAAATTAAAGTTACTTTCTTTCCACCTCTCCCTCCCTCCCTCCCCATTTATTTGCTTTCTTTCCTTCTCTCTCTCTCTCTCTTTTCCACCTCTTTCATTCTTTCTTTCCACCTCTCTCTTTCTCTCTTAGACAAATAAATATCATTAGCAAACAAACAAATATCTTTGGACAAATAAATATCATTTTCAATGTCTGTTTCTACCCCTTTCGCTTTTATTTTTGGTAGCTCATTTAATGTTAATAAAAAGTAAATTTGCATATTTTCCATTTAAAAAGTATGTGTAATATTTCTCCATATCTTGCGGCTCTCAAACATCTGACATTTATTCTATGTGGCTCTTATGTTAAGCAGGTTTGGCCACTCCTGAGCATCATTTTATGAGTGTCACACACTCACACAATTGCTGTCGTCCAATTGAAAAAATCTTAGTGGATTTAACAACTGATAAAAACTGCCTAAATTCGTAGGTGGTTCCAGAGTGAGATCATGTGTGTCAGTCCATGTAAAAGCAGAAGGATTCTTCATCTCCTTTTACAGGGACTGACACACATGACACAGCAAGCGTCACCTAAAAGAGGCATTCCCTCCTGTGCCAAAGAGGTAGGTAGTGTGTCTTCTAAATTGGGGGGGGGGGTGTTTAGTAAGAGTCTCAGCAAATTCCATTTCAGAAGAGGCATTCCCTCCTGTGTGTGAGAGAGAAGGTAAAATTCTTCTAAAACAGACCTTGCCATGTGCAAATTGATATACACTTTATTAACATACTTTTAAAAATATGTCAATTACAGAGATAATGTACAATGCTGTTTTACTGAAGCACAAATGACAGTGATAAATGTACCCATTTTATTAGAAAAGTTCAGAGCAAGCAAACAGAAATCAGCAGCAAGTTTAAGAGAAGCAAAAATTAAATGGGGATTTAAAACAGTAGGAATGGGAAATCTGAATTTGTTGCTCCAGGCAAGGAGTTTCCAGAGGACATAGAAAGCAGAACCCCACCCTGATACCACTTTAAAATGTTACTCAGACATCTCAGTGATACCTATGAGCAGGGGTCATGGGAGCACACAGGAGCAGAGCTCCGGCAGTAAGGAGCTCAGGGGGATGGCACATGCAACAAGCCCCGCCCCCTGCTCCCAGCAGCCCGGGTGAGCAAGAAGCAGCCAGGTAAGTTGCAGATGCCCCCCCCAGCCTTCAGGTACAAGTTCTCCCTCCTCTGTGAGGGCAGTTCTGTATGCCCCCCCCCAATAGCTAGCAATCCAAAACAGTCCAGTGGAGCCTGAGCAGTGGGTGTTGCGTTCTGACACACTTCCGGTGATGTCAGGGGGTGTGGCATATGCAAATAAGTTATACTAATGAGCTCCTGCACCTCTTTTCCTACGGAATGACCCCTGCCTATGAGCCACACATGTTCAAGTGTATCTTAGCATCCATAAGAGCTGTCAAATCCCCCTTCCCTTTGTCCAAGGAGCTCAGGTCACTATATATGGGGCTCCCCACCCAGTTTTGTCCTCACAAGAGCTCTGCTGTCTGCTTCCTGGCAAGTAGGGAACTGAGCTGAGGTCTCAATGGTTACTGTAACCACCACTCCACATAAACTGGAGTTCCTCCAGGCCCGCAGCCATGGGGGCACTTGGGGGCAGTGCCCCCACAGATGAACACAGCCCCCTATGACAAAAAGAATTACAAATTAAAATAATATTTCTAAAATGTAAGATGTGTGCCCCCCCCCCCCGCAAAAAAAAATGACCCCTGGCAGTCAGGGAAGCGTCCAGCTCATTTTCTTTTTTCCTGACATAGGGTGTGTTTTTTAATGCAAATAAAATAAAATTGCA
>NW_015176075.1:171717-174122 GCF_001447785.1 Gekko japonicus | reverse complement strand
CCTCGGGCTAAGTTCTTGTCAATGAACTTTTGTAAAGGCAGAACAGCAGGGATAGGAATGCAATAGCAATTAACCAGACACAGAATGAACTCCCCAACCCCCATGGCAGCATAGCTGACATACTGCCCTCTCAAAAATCAGCTTCTCCCGACCAACCCGGGAGGTTTCCCGGTCATTCTGGGAGGTTTCCCGGTTTGTCCGGGAACTCCTGATGGAACTGCCGCAACAGTTCAGTGCTACAGTCTGAATGTCTATGAGGGGGAGCTCATCCGCCTCTTCCTCCTCAAACACTAGCCAAATCCCGATACTCGGGGGGAATGGTTAACAGCTCCTCCTGAGCCAGGCACACATGAGGACCCTCCACTATTGGCTGTTGGCCCCAGTCCGGGTCCCACCGGTGGCTCTGGCACTTAGGAGAAATGAACTGTACTTTCCCTTCGTGCCACATGATGTAGGGGTCGTGTCCGTGCAATAATGGGGCCCCAAAGACTAAGGGGAACCTGGCGGTTTAGGTGATCACAAATGCTCTATTCTCCCAGTGTTCCCCTGCCCCAATCCGCAATGGCACAGTCTCGTACTCACACGGGTCTTTCATTGTAGAGCCATCCATTTGGGTAAATATCAGGGGGTCTTTTAATTTTACCACCCCAGCCTCCAACCCCGTAACCAGGGAGGGGTTGATAAGGTCCCTCCCGCACCCCAAGTCAGTTAGGACTCTCACTCGTATATGCGTGCCAAGGCTTGGGTTAATCAAAGTCACAATCACGAAAAAGAGAGGGAAAACTGCTCACCACATTAGGCGCCTCCGGGATTGGGCCCTGCTGCTTTGCACCTCTTACAGCAGGACCAATCCGTTTCCCGCCGGCTCGGGGTTATCTCCGCTGTATTCCACCTTCCCTTTTTCGGGAGCTCCTTGCAACGCTTTGGCATATTTTGGCTTCCCAGTCACCTTCTTCGCGGGCGTGGCTGGGCGCACTCGTGTTGGTTCACTAGGCCCCTGTTTCACAGGCCCTGATCCGCTGCAGTCGGCCGCGAAATGGCCCCGCTCCCCACATTTCAGGCAAAGCCCTTGCCTCATGTGCTGCTCCCGGTTCGATTCCACTTGCCGTGGTGCTTTCCCTTTCATTGGTTGAGGGGTTGGCCGACCCCCTGCCATCGCGATGTCCAGACGAAGGGTGTGCAGGCGGGTTTCCGTGCTCTCTGCCTCTTGCATCCAGGCTGGGAGGGATACCGGATCAACCGCTCTCAGAACCATCTCTCGAATCTCCGGGTTCAGTCCCACTCTGTATAGTTCCGCTAACACCAGATCAGGCCAAGTTTGCCCTTTGGCCGTGTGGAGCTTGAATTCAGACGAGTATTCCCTCACCAATTGCCTACCTTGTTTAAGGGTTCACAGGAACGTCCTCGCTTTGGGCCCGGCATTCTGGTCTTTGCATTGGGCTCGCAACGCCCACATAAAAGTGTCCAGATTAATCAATTCCGGGCCCTGGGCATTGTGCAGCCCCACATACCAAGCTGCCGTGGGTCCTTGGAGTTGTGCCACCACCACATCCATGTGGCTGCTGTCATCTGGGAACAGGTGACCCGATCTCTCCACAAACTTCATCACCCAGACCACAAAGTATGACGGTTCTTCTGGGTTCCCATTGAAGGTGGCTTCGATGAGGTCTTTCGGGTGAGATATCGCCCGTTCTCTTGGACTGCCCGGCTGTGGCGCTGGAACCGGGACCTCAGGCAAACCCGGTTGGGGGCCGTCCCCAGGCTGGGGCATCTGTTGTGGTGAGGCCGGAGGGACCACCGGCCCTGCAGGGACCACCGGTTGGGCATCCCTCTCCTCTCGGATGGCTTGGACCACCAGCTGCGGTATCACCTGGATGACCTCCTCCAGGGTTCGTTGCATCTGCCTTCTTTCCCGATCCGCCACCTCCATCCTCTGGGCCAGTTCCAGCCCCTCATCTGGAGACGCACGGCCACTTCTCGGCTTCTTCCTCTCCGTTACCCATGCCCCCAGCAATGGTTCAAACTGGGCCCCAAAGGGGGGAAAACCACTCCCCGTAGAAAATCCCCGGTCAAACTGGCTGTCTCTTGGTGGCCATTGCGTGAGCATATAAGTCTCCGCTGTCGAGTCCAGGTGAAACTGGCCCCAGCTGGCACTTGGTTGGTATCCATGGCTGGGCGGCCGCCTCGGGCCCGTCGGGGTCAGGAACACCAAAGTCGATGTCGTCTTAGGTACGGCTCCAGCGCCAGTTGCCGTAACCAGCGTCATCATAGTCACTGGCACCGTCGACTGGGTCGTTGGGGTCCCCCCACCAGTCGTGGCAGGAGTCGGGACTCCCTTGGAGTCGTCCATAATTCAGGAATCGGTTTCTCCTCTCCGTCGCTCATCTCGGTTGTGGGGAGAGATG
>NW_015176075.1:160175-171295 GCF_001447785.1 Gekko japonicus | reverse complement strand
GCCAGATTTGACACTTTTCCATCTGCAGTTCTTTCCGGAAGATTTCAACGTATCCCCAGACATTTGAGATTTTGCTCATGCCCTTCCGAGTCAATAGAGACCCTCCCCCATATATTATTTCATTGCTCCCACTATGTAGAAGAAAGACCCCTTTTGATTATGCCTTTATTAAGGTCATTTAGGTTTCAAGGACAATTAGTAATTCAGTCCGAGGAACTTTTGCTGAAACACCTACTGGAGGATAATTCCACGGCTATTTCAAGGAATGTTGCTAAATTTCTTTTTATTGCAATTATAAAGCGCAAGCACCTCCTTATACTCCTTTAGAAGTTCTTTCTCTGTAATGCCTTATGACAATCTGGAGACTGTTTTTGACTCTGTATGCTGTTTGATGGGTCTTTGACCGTAATAAACTGATTGATTGATCTGCAGAGGAGTCCCCCCCGTGGGCAGAGCATGTGCAGCGTTTCCTCTGAAATTATGGAGTAGTTAGAGCCAGTATCTAGTTCCATGCGGCAGGGGGTCCCCTCTATTAGCACTGTCAAATGCACTTTATTTGGGCCATTGGGGGGCAAGTTACATACCTGGTGCGGCTGGTGGTGGGCAGAGAGGGTATGGAGGTCGGTGTGGAATGGCCCCACAAAGTCCAGGTGAAGCCGAGACCAGGGCTTGTGTGATGATTCCCAGGCCCTGGCGATGTGGCCCTGGTTGTTGCAGGAGTAGCAGACGGTGTCCTGGAGCTGGCAACCGCGGCGTTCATGTGCTTCCCCACAGCTGGCGCATTGGGATGCTGCAGAGGGGGCTTTGGCCGATGGTGCTCCCCTGGGGCGATGCTGCTGAGAGGGATGGCGGCGGAGGACCTGGAGCACTTCCTCATTCTCAAAGTTGTCCGACTCAAGCATTGCTTGCATGCGATGGACCGCCCGCACTCGGCGGTCTTGGTGCGCCTTCTTGTAGGCCGCGGACTCCCTGAGCGCCTTATCTAGGGTCAGGTTGTCCTGGCTAACCAGTGGAGTTTGGGTTCCCGGAGACCCAAAAGGAACTGGTTCAGCAAGGTGTCCTCCAGATGGGGGAAGGAACATCTGGTGGTCGCCTGCTGGAGCCCGGCCAAGAACTTGGAGGCTGGTTCGTCCGGCCCCTGGACCCGCACAAAAAAGTCCATACGCTCAGCAAACTTTGTGGGCTTTGGTGAAAGGTGGTTGGGCAGCGCTTTCACCAGCACCACATAGGACTTGTCCTTGTTCTGCTTTGGCGCAATGAGGTCCTTAAGCAGCAAGACGATGTCTATGCCACAGGACCTGAGGAGATGGGCTTTTTTCTTACCGCAGCTGCTGGTAGGCCTGGGCCAAGTCCAGCTTGCCAAAAACCTGAGCCCTGCCAGTGCGGCTAACACGTGGCTGACCACTGGTACCGGGTACGCGTGGTCTTGGAGGGCTTTGTTTAATGTGCAGCGACCGGAGAACCAGGATGCAGAGCGGCTTGCGGCGGTCTCAGCGTTGGGGCTTGATGCGGTGCTCGAATCTTTGTCCGGGTCGTTGTTCATGGGAGTTAGAATCTCGCCTTCATCGCCAGTGAAAAGTATTGAGACTTACTAGTGTTTTCAGCTCTCATACTTTATTTCAGCTCAGAACAAAATGAGAGTACCCAGCTCGCAGGCTGGTTTATATGTGCACAAACCCCGCTCCCAAACACACCCACACACAAGTGACTGGCTATTTACAGTGGCTGAGAGTTCCATAGGCTCTCGGCCAGGAGCCTAGCCTGCCAATAGGTGCCGGCTAGGATCCGCTTGTCCCATTGCTACTGAGAGCGAAGCTTGGTCGCTTCGCCTGACTGCGTGGCGAAATGGCCGCGCACGTGGTCTGAGATGGATACATTACAAATATCAAATACCTAAACATGCCTATCATTCTATATACTTTAAATTCAATCACCTCTCACAACTAATTTCTATACAGTACAGCCCATTTTATTTAGTTGCACTTAAAAAAAATGCTCCCTAGTCCAATCTTTCTAGGTACAGAGGCTGAGATTTCGTAATCACAATTTATACATAAAGTTTAATTTCCCCCCTCTTTGTCTGATATATTCTTCTCAATAAAATCTTGTCTCTGTGCCTTTTCCCCTTGTAGACTGCCTGGATTTGCTTTAAAGTTGGTAGTGTGTAGCTTTGTATAGTATTGATTGCATGTTTTCTATGTTCTTTCTGAGATGGCTTTTGCCTCAAACGTTTGGTTGGTTCTGTAAGTATCAGTCTCTTTAGTTCCATGACACGTTTTTCCATAAATGGTTTGGCTTCCTTTTTAATGTATTTGTCTTTTTAATATTTAAACTCAGATGAGCAGAAGGCACCTTCCTCTGAACTGATGGTAAATCCTCTTGCTTGCCGTGTTCTGTGTCTTTCAAAGTTTGGTGTAGAAATTTGTCAGTGTTGCTTGTAGAATTCATTGGAGTAGTTAAGTTTTTATCATATAGATCAGCACAGGTTTCTTTAATTGCTGATTTGATTGAATCCACAATAATATATTTAAAGTCCTCCCATGAAAGCTGAGACAGCTTAACGTCAACAAAATTGTTTAGAGCTGCAGGCTTTAATCCATTTTTTACTTGGAAATCGGGTTTATAAACAATCCCAGTACAGCAGAAGATGCACATGATTTACTCTATCAAAAGTCTAGGAGCCAAACCAAAATGCAAAATAAACAGCTATATTAGACATATTAACAGCTGAAAATCCTTCAACAAAAGTCAGGTGATGGTTGTTATCCAATGTCTTCTGAGCCCAGAAGACTTCTCAGACAGAAGTGATGTTACAGGAAATTATAACCAAATAAGGAAGCTCCGTTTTAAATGTCACTATTTTTCCCCTCTCTTTTTATAAAAAATCAAAAGCTTATCCAGTTTATAGTTCCAATAAAAGGTGGTAGAATGCTCAGATAACAGTATTTATATCTCCCCCCCCCCATGTAGTTCTTTAAACAATTATATATCCACAACTTTTGCTAGCCGTTTGCACTGAGGGAAAAGGGGGGGGGGAATTCACTCCTCCTTTCCTCATTTTATGGCTACTCGGAGGGGGCTTTCAAAAGGTCTTTAGACTCTTTGATGTTGCTTTTAACAGGTACTCACAATATCTTCATCTGTGGTGGAGATGAGGTGCTGGGTGCTCTTTGTCGGGTGTTCACAGCTGTGCAGTCATAGTGGACCGTGACCGCGCCGCTTTGTGCTCTCGCTTTCGGACGATCCGGCTTCTACCTACTCGCTGCCGCTTGCGGGGGCTCGGATCGCATCCCCTGCTCCAGACCTCTCTCTGGGAGGTCTGGTGGAACTCGGGAACCCCCAGAGTTCTGTTAAAAGCCACAAAGAGGAACAAGTCTGAGCACCCACCGCCTTGCTGCACCGCATCCTGGAAACCCCCTCTACATGGTGAGTCTTGTCTCCTGCTGTACAACATACCTTCATTAGTTGCTTTACTTTGCAGTGTTTGAGAAGAAGCTCTGGGAGTTGCCTCAGTTTCCCAGTCTAGCTGCTGTGCATGTTATTGGTTACTGTGATGCTGACTAAATCTGCACCTTGAAGAGGTGAAGTCCATTCTGTCCCCACAGGGTCTGTCATCTCATTCTCACCACATTCTCTTACATATGTGTTGGTGTGTGCGCGAAGTACTGTTAACTTGCCAGACCCAAATCTACCCCTTTCCAAATATGGTGTGATAATGAATGCTGTTGGCTTTCATTCACATGTTACTTGTGCCTTGTAATATGTGACAAGTAATTGCATTTCAGTTATGTGCCTAATGTGGTGGATTATGTGGGGCTTTTCTTCCCTTCATGTACTCAACATGTTATCCAGCAATGCATTACTCAATGCGCTATGGATAGGCACAGTATACTCCACTAACAGTGGAATCCTAAGCAGAGTTACACCTTTCTAAGTATGTTGAGGTTAAAGGTAGAAGTAAAGTTGCTTCCTCCTTCAGAGACACATTTATCCATTGTTGTTTTACATTTATGTGTGTGTACAAGATAAAATTGTGCACTGACTGAACTAAAAACATGCTGTCGTGTTGGTTCAAAAGTAGCCCATGGGCAAGCATAGATTAAAATTAATAAATGAGGGACCTAATCCTAGAGCATGTTATAGACTCATAAAATCATAGAGTGAGCATTTACATACTGAAGACTTTTAAAGAGAATCTTCATCTTTAGCTGGGATGAGGTGACTAGGCCTTGGAACAAATGAGTTTCCCATTCACACCAATGATAGGACACTTCCTTTTAAAACGTCATGTAGAAGATACACAAACAAGCTCTTGATTAGCACTGGACACAGTAAATGTCTCTGCTTAGTACCTGAACAGTAAGAGGAGGGGTGCTTTGCTGTACCTTTAGTTTTGGTTCATGGCCTTTGTCCATTGAAATGTCTGGTAGCAAAAGTTTTTAAAATAATGGTTGTGAAGAAACTACTGTACCCCCCATAATTAACCTATTATAGTAAAGAAAGGATTCATATTTGAAAGAGAAATGATCTACAATTAAGTTCTTAAAAATCTATTCACAATAAAGTTTAAATTTCTGTTTTATATCCTTATAATTCACTGTTCTCGTGATTACAGATGGTTTCCAAAATTTCCTAAATGAAATAAGTTCTCATTCTCAAATAAGTTCATAGCTCTTAAGTGTTGATTAACAAGTTATTTTAGTGATACAAATCCATGCTCTGTGGCCATAATTTTGTAGTTGGTAATGTTAGATTTTTTTTTTTCCTACAGTGTTTCTAGAGTTTTGGCTAAAGAGAGAGTCTGGCTGCTGCTTTCCTAAAAAGGATATAATGTTTTATGAAGAGAAACACCATGGGATTGATTTCAATTGTATATTCCAGTATTTTACATCTTGAAGTTGATATTAGCCCAGTTTATATTGATTTGGGGAAATAAGGTGGCATGGTATAGGCCAGTCTCATCAGATCTTGGAAGCTAAGCAGGTTTGGTACTTGGAAGGGAGGCCACAAGAAAGACTCTGCAGAGGAAGGCAATGGCAAACCACCCCAGCTTCTCCTTGAAAGCTGAGGTCACCATAAATCGGCTGTGACTTGACGACACTTTACACACGCATGAACACACACATATTGATTTTGGTTCAACTCTGTCTTTTGGGAAAACATGTGCATTAAAAATCCTCTCAGGCCAGTATGTATTAGAATATTCATTTTCACCTGTAAGGAGGTATTGTGCCAATGGTGACGGTGTGACAAGACCCCATCTCCAGACACAGACACAAGAGACTAAAATTTCACACCTACATACTTCCTTTTTTCCCCTTTAACACTTTTTAAATAATTGAGGTGACTAGGACCATTTTTCTTTTCAATTCAATTCAAATACCTTTTATTGGCATACAATATTAGAAGCATTTCCCAATAATACAATCCAAAAGAAATTATAAAATAGATAGCCGTGGCTATGTCAGGCCTAACTCAAGTTGTCACAAGCTAGATTTGACCATACAAAAGATGCCTGAATCATAAAATAAATTGGCATTCCAAACTTTTAAACTTAAGTTTTTAGACTTATAAATTAAGAATCATTAATATGATCAGGGTTACTCTTCCGTTTTATAAAACAATGGAGAAACTTAGCGGCCAGTTCAATGATCTCCGGACCTCGTGAAGCAAGGAGAAATTGTACCTTGGTTCTATCCAATTGGCCTGCTACCAACCTAAGGGGGGCTTCTATAAGCTCCACTCGAATGTCATTTAACAATTTTCAGTGTAAGAGTACGTGCTCAACAGTTTCTATTTCTCTTCTATTACATCCACAGAACCTGACTGAATAAGGAATTTGCTTATATCTCCCCTCAAGAATAGCAGAGGGGAGAACATTAAGACGGGCCAACAGATAAGCTCTACACATGTGCGGTGAAGTCAGACAGAAAAAGTAATATGGTAGAGCACCAGAAAGGGGATAAGCCCACCTTACTGAGGAGCACCTTCCGGAGGCAAGGGCTCTGAGCTCTTGCAACTCTATATCAATAAGTCTCTGTTTAAGCAAAGTAAAGACCTCAAGCTCTGACCGGATGACAAGGTCACTCAGGTTAAAACCAATAGAAGTGATTTTCTTTTCAATAGCCATAAGCCACGCAGAGGATTGAGATTCTTCCAGCATATAGGTGATAAGGCTATTGTGGTTACATCTAAAATGCAGACGTAGCCAAAATCTGAAAGTAATAATCCAGGCCTTGGTCTCTAACCGTCTCAAATTAAGCTCCAGACAAATGGCAGCATAAGATACGCACGAAGGCAACCCCAGAATCTTCCTCAGGAATTTGGATTGTAGTTGTTCAACTGCTTTATTAAAAGCAGTAATCCAGATAGGAATACCATATAGTAGCTTCGCGCTAATTTGGTGTGCAAACACTTTTATAGCTGCTGGCACATACTGATTACCCTTAGTGTAATAAAACCGCAAAATTGCGAGCACACAGCAGTTCGCAGTTTTAATTGCCTCTGTTCTGTGTGTTACCCACCTGGAGTTATGATGAAAGGTGACCCCCAGATATTTAAAGCTTTTAACCTGCTCAATTATTTTACCCCTTATGCTCCAGTTCATAGGTTTCCAGAATCCCCCAAAGGCCATAACTTTAGATTTTTCAAAATTCACTGAAAGTCCATTATGGTCACAATAATCCAGGAAACACTCCAACAATTTTTTCATCCCTACTTCAGAGCGGGAGAGAATGACGGCATCATCAGCGTATAGAAGCAGGGGAATTGGTCGTCCACTTAAACATGGGCAGTGACTATAGCCCTCAGACTTTTCCAAACAAGCAGCCAGATCATTAAGGAACAAATTAAAGAGAAGCGGGGCTAAAATACATCCCTGTTTGACCCCAATATTAGTAATGATTTTTGGGGTTAGAGTACCCTTACTAGAGCCTCTAATTTGACAGGTTGTACCAGTATAAAGTTTCCTAATCAAGAATTTTTCTTCTAGTTCTCCATGAGGGCAATGCGTAGACTCAGGGTGCCACCCAACATTTGCTTGGGTGGATTATAAACTTAGGGGAATCACACTGTAGGCTGAAAACAACTAAGAAACAGGTTTCTTTCAGTGGTGTGTGTGGCTTACTTGCTGCTTTGTTTTCCTTTTCTCCAGCCCTCTAAATAGGGTTGCCAAGTCCATCTTCCACCCCCAGCGGGGGACTTTAGGGGCGTTCCTGGAGGGGGTGGGGCATCCCCGACGTGATGACGTCACGTTGGGGACGTCCGCCGCCGCCCCCGCCTGCGCGCCGGATCTCCAGAAACGGCAGTTCCCTGCACTTAAAGGAGCCGGCGTTTCCCTTTTAAGTGCAGGAGCCGGCATTTCCCCTTTAAGAGCAGCCGTGTTTCCCTTTTAAGTGCATGAAGCTGGCATTTCCCTGCAAGCCTGATCTCAAGCGGAGATCGGGCTTGGGAGGAAACACAGGTTCCACACACTTAAAGGGAGAGAGGTGGGTGGCTGTGGGTGTTGGGGGTGGGGCTTCCCCCGCTGGCCATCTGGCCGGCGGCGGGTAGAACCTCCCCAAAACGGGGGACCCCTGGCAAACTGGGGTGGTTTTTTTTGGCAACCCTACCTCTAAATATTATACTAACAAAGTTATTGGATATCTGGGGCTCAAGAAAATGTAACCATTACAAAACAGATTTCTTGTTTGACTGATTCAGACTTATAAAATGGAACAAATAGACTTTTAACTTTTAGCTGTTTTTGATAGGAACAGCACCCAAACCTTTAGAGCACAGAGCAGATAAGCCTTCCCCCTTTTAAACTGTGTTTGACTGGAACAGTACCCAAAGCTGATGTATGTCCAAAATCCCTAAAATCCCTAATGGACTACCTGCCTAACCAGCAGACCTCCTATACTTTTCCCACCAAAATCTAACAACTCCAAACTGTCAGCTGGTGAGCAGTTAAACTGCCAAACTCCTCCTTCCCCCCCTCTTCCTGTTAACATTCCAGTTCCCCCATTTGAAAATGAAACTTGAAACTGCCCATCACAGAAGGATTTAGCGAAATCTTTATAGAGTACAAAGAATGACATCTACAACTATAAGAGCTTTAAAAAAAATCTTTGTAGAATTTTATACACTTCAGGGGTCTTCCCCCTTAATAGTGAACCCGACAGGATGTTACATATATGCCATAATAGTCATTTGAACTTCTCATGTTCTCTGTTTAGGCATTTCTTTTGTAAATGCACACTGTTTTATTTGTGCATGCTTGCCTGTTACCAAATGCTATACTGGCTACCCTTTTTTCTAGTCTAGGAAATGTGTGATTAGCAATTTTGATAAGTAGCACATGTTGACTTGACACATTTTCAAACTTCACTTAGTAGCAAGGGTAAACAGAACATGCACCCTGCTTCTTATATATAACAAGACTTCTCCACCCAACTAAGATAATCAAGGGGACTCACCATTAGAAGAAGGCCTATTTATGACTAAAGGCTATTTTTGATTAAATACCAAAGATCTGGGGAGTCCTGGTATTAGGGACTCACAGAATATTTATACTCTCACAGAATATTTTAAAGTACTTTACAAAATAAAGACCTGTAAAGAAGCCAACGGCTAACTTACAGCCTTGATCACACTGGGTTTCTGGTGAGTCTTGTTCTATTGTATTAGAGACCCATTAAAAGTCAATTGAAAGCAGGAGATAGGAGAGGCAATGCATGTTGATATGCCCTGAGATATATTGAGGAGGATTCTACCCCTGTCCTGTCATTCATCTGAGCAAAGTCTGAAGCCTTCCTCCAGTCTTTTTTGTTGTTCAGTCACACAGTCAAGTCCGACTCTCCGCGACCTCATGGACCAGATCCAGCCTAAGGACCCCATGGACCAGATCCAGCCTAAGGAGCCGCTAATGAAAGAGCCACTTAATCTTGAGGGTGGCTCCTTAGGCTGGAGGAAGGCTTTAGATGTTGCTCAGTGGAGAGGTAGGATATGACTGGGGTAGAATCTACTCATCCTGCTTCAGCCAAAAGCCCAGGCAAACAGCTATCTTGCTTCACACCTGGATTGCCTCCTTGGGAAGGCCAGGTCAGACTGCTCAAATGGAAGGAACATACTATCTCTTCCTAGTTTATTCTAGGCTTGCTTCTCCTGGATGGGGGAAAGGCAGCTGACCTTGGGGGTGCCTTAGGTTGATGGACAGAGGCCTGTGCTATCACTAGGGAAGGAGGATAATGTGAATGGCTGTGCACCCATTAATCTTATGCTTGTTTACTTGGAAGTAAGCCTTACCAAATAACTACCAAGGGAATGTACATAGGATTGCAGCCTTCATCAGTCTAACCAGCAGTTTTCAAATGGTGTGGCAGCAAGTCTGCTATTACAGCTTTCCAAGGGTAATTAATATCACAGTCAGAGTATCAGCTGTTGGTTCTCCCTCTCATCTCAGGTTTGGAGACAGATAAGTAAAAGGCTGCAACACATAGGCTGCTTAAACACATGCCGAATAATGTACTTTCAATCCACTTCTAATGCACTTTGCAACTCGGATTTTACTGAGTGAAATGGCAAAATCCACTAGCAAAAAAATAATGTTTTCTAGCAGGAAAATAATCATTGTAGGTTAAATGCAGATGTTTCTGCTAGCTTGTTTTAAGGACTTAGCTGCACTTCATTGTTATCCTGTGGTTATAAACTGGGCCCTTCTTAGTCTCGCTTTTTGCCATTAGAACAGGTTCAATCTAAATTTCTAAGGGCAGTATTACGGGTCCCAAACTCTGTCTCAAGTTCCATGATTCGATTAGAAACAGGGATGGTGAAAATAACTGCCAGAATAATTCTCTCTTCATTAAACCTTTGGTTTAAGATAAATAAAAACTCTTGTGGTCTTGCATCATTAATTTTGTGGGACGATTTTCAAGTTGGCTCAAAGCAGTTCAAACCAAGTTAGCTCAATTTGGGTTTTCCCTTGATTTAGTTCTTCATCTGGGTTGTGATACAGCTAGCCAGCTCCTCAGGCAGAGAGTGGAAGACATAGAACGCCAATCCGACATTTCCAAAGCACCGAATTTCATTGTTGCTCCTCAAAGACACTACCTTCTCCAACCAGCCTCTTACTTATATAGCCTGGAAAATGTTAACCAAAGAAGAGCCTTTTCTCTTGCAAGGCTAGCAGTATTGCCATCAACAGTTTGTTTGTTTATTTATTTATTTATAAATCAATTTATATCCCGCCCTTCTCTAAGGCTCAGGGTGGCTAACAATTGAGGCAAAAGCCATAAAACAAGATAAAAACATAACAGTAGTACCACAAAGTGCTGGTGCTCTGATGTTCCCAGTTCCAAGATGGGTTCTGGTAGGCTGAATCCAGACCAACAACATACGTTCCAAAGCGGCAGATAGCCAGTCTTCTTCCCAGGGCCCGATTGCACCCTGATGGTATCTCTGTCAATTTTTGGCGATGGTGCATTGATGGAACAGTAGTGGCGGTAGCTCCTACTCGAAAGCCTTGCGGAAGAGCTCTGTCTTGCAGGCCCTGCGGAACTGCGCAAGATCCCGCAGGGCCTGGATCTCTTCCAGGAGCTCATTCCACCAGGTAGGAGCTGCCATGGAAAAGGCCCTGACCCTAGTCTCAGCGATTTTGATGTCCCTGAGGCCTGGGGTAGTCAAAAGATGTTGGACCCCCGACCATAGTGCCCTTGGGGGAACATATGGGGAAAGGCGGTCCCTTAGGTATCCCGGACCCTGACCATAAAGGGCTTTAAAGGGAAGAACCAACACTTTGAAGCGGATCCGGTATGCTATTGGCAGCCAGTGCAGCGCCTTCAACACAGGCTGGATGTGGTCCCGCCTAGGGAGACCCGTCAACAGCCTGGCTGCAGCATTCTGCACTAGCTGCAGCGTCCGGATTTGTGACAAAGGCAGCCCCAAGTAGAGAGCGTTACAGTAGCCCAAAGTAGAGACGGTCCAACCTTTCTGGATGACACCTCCGCGCTAGATCCGTTTCAGTCCGGCTTCCACCCGGGCCACGGGACTGAGACAGTACTGGTCGCCCTCACGGACGACCTCCGTAGGCAATCTGGTCGCCCTCATGGATGACAGTACTGGTCGCCCTCACGGACGACCTC
>NW_015176075.1:154452-159996 GCF_001447785.1 Gekko japonicus | reverse complement strand
ACGGGGTTAGGGCTCCCACTTCCGGCCTTCGGTGGGGCGCCATTGGTGCCAGCTCCGAGGGTCAGGAGTTTGGGAGTGCTCCTGGATGCTTCCTTGACAATGGAGGCCCAGGTAGCAGCCACTGCCAAGGCAGCCTTTTACCATCTACGGCTGATTAGGCAGGTGGTCCCCTTCCTCGAACGCAATGATCTGGCATCAGTGATCCACGCGATGGTCACCTCGAGATTGGACTTCTGCAATGCTCTCTACATGGGGCTGCCCTTGGGGCAACTTCGGAAGCTGCAGCTGGTGCAGAATGTTGGTGGGTGCCCCTGTGAGGGAGCACATCCAGCCTGTGCTGAGGGCGCTGCACTGGCTGCCAATAGCGTTCCGGATACGCTTCAAGGTGCTGGTTATGACCTTTAAAGCCCTTTATGGTCTGGGGCCTGTCTACCTGCGGGACCGCCTTTCCCCGTATGTTCCCCCGAGAGCACTGAGATCTGAGTCACAAGATCGATTAGTCCTCCCTGGCCCTAGGGACGCCAAATTAACATCTACCAGAACCAGGGCGTTCTCTGTAGTAGCTCCTGCATTATGGAACCAGCTCCCCCACGAGATCCGCGCCCTCCGGGACCTTTACCAGTTCCGGAGAGCGGTGAAGACGGAGTTATTCCGCCAAGCATTCGACAACTTGGATTGAGTATGTAGCACTTTATAGTCGCCATCCTGAGTAGGTTTTACTGAATGTAAACTGTGATTTTAATGTTTGTATAGATTGTTTTATTGTTGTACGCCGCCCTGAGCCGCTTCGGCGGGAGGGCGGGATAATAAATAAATAAATAAATAAATAAACCTAGAGGTGACCATTGCATGGATCACTGTAGCCAGGTCATCACGATCAAGGAAGGGAATCAACTGCCGTGCCAGCCGAAGATGATAAAAGGCCGACTTGGCAGTAGCTGCTACCTGGGCCTCCATTGTTAAAGAGGAGTCCGGGAGCACTCCCAAACTCCTAACCCCTGACGCTGGCACCAAAGGCGCCCCATCAAAGGTTGGGAGAGGGAGTCCCAACCCAATCAAGAGGGTGCCTCGGGGACCGCTGCTCCCCTATCGCCACCCTTTGTCCCCGACCTTGGAGAAAAGAGGCAAACCATTGGAGGGCCAGCCCCTGAATCCCCGCTTTGATGAGGCGGTGGGCCAGCAACTGTGTCGGCGAGGCAGTGGGCCAGTTATTGAGGGTAGATATAATAAAATCCCTCAAGCTGAGAGAATATGTCCTTGTAACATTGATGCGATAGAGACAACAACACACATCTTACTACACTGCTCAATATACAATGAAATTCACTTAACTTTTGTTTCACCAATACTACCGAAAAGTCCCGAAATCTCCAAGGAAGAGATTATCAATAAACTCCTTTCTGATAAGAACACTTTCTGATGAAAACACTAAGAAAATAGCAAAATTTTGTTTTCAAGTGATAAAATTACATTCCATCTATATTTCTAAAGGAATGGTGGGAACCTGATTTGCATAATTGTATAAGTTGAATAATGAATAAATAAAATAAATAATTGTCCTATCAAAGTTTTAAATTTGTGCATTCAGTTTTAGAATATTTTTAAGCATGTTATTGTTTTATTGTTAATAAAGATTGACTAATTAGGACAACTGGCCTACTTGCTGTGCCAAGAGTTTTGGCTTGGTAGTTTGATTTCTGTATGTAGCCATGAAAATGATTAAAATAGGTACTGTTTATCATTGTCAGTCTAAGAAATCTGCTTAGAGTTGCAATTTAGGTGTATACCTAATCTAGGCTGCGGTCACATGGGCAGGAAACTGCGGGGGGGGGAGCGTGGCTATTAGCCCCGGGGCAAAATACCTCACGGCAGCAGGATCAGACGACCCGGCGAGGTCCCGTGGTTAAGGTGGAGGTGCCGATCACACAAGCATCCGCACCTCCACTGAGAGCATCCAGCCGATTGGAAGGGGATGGAACAGGCCGTGCACAGCCCACTGTGGGCAGGGTCCGTGGGCCGCTTATCACCCCGCCGCATCCCCCCTCCCCACCAGCATCCTGCCTGCCCACCTGCCCTCCCTCCCCCCCGGGACACGCGGCCTGCTCTCTGCCTGGCCGCTGCCGCTCACCCCCATTGCAGCCCCCCATGGCCCTCCTTCGACCCTAACGCCACACGCCTTTGTGCGCACGTGCTGTTGGGCGCTTCTGGAGGCGAGGGGGGGAACCACCCGGCGGGCGCCGGATGCCACGGGAATCCGGCAGGGGCGTGATCAGGTGCCTGTCCTTGCTGCGCAGTTCCCGGAAACTAGTACCTCGGAGGTACTAGTTTTTTACTACGCATCTTCGGACGGTAGCCACGGATCAGCCACGGGAGCTCTACGCTCCCCAGATGTTGTGGTGAGATCGCGCCCGGAAACTCTGCCTCTCTTCCGTCCCTCTTGCGTGCTTACTGCTCCATGTGACCGCAGCCATAGCATCTTAATATTCTAACCCAGGTGTCCCCAGTGTGGTGCCCATCGACACCTTTCTTGGTACCCACCAAATGTTTTTAGACATTAGGGTTAGGTGGGGCTTTTGCTTAGCAAGGATTCTGATTGGCCATCGGATATGTGATTGGCTGTGCAATTTTTTAAAAAATGTTGCTTTGGCAGCAGCTGCCACAACAGCACAAGGATCTTCACTGTGTGACTAAAGGTAAACTGCTAAAGCCATTTTAATATCCTATAGTTCACTTTCCAGTTAACCTTGTTTGGGCAAGGCTAATAAATCTTGCCACCTACTGAAAGCTGTTAATATGGCCAGACTAGAACACTACGTTTTGTTACTAAAGTGCTAGCAAAAACAAAGTTATAGTTGTGGATCACTGCAGATTTCCATTCTAGGAAATCTTTTGCCTCTTTGGCAGCTTTAGCTGTGCTATTCAGTGTTATTCAGTGCAATTCTAGTTAAACCTTGTCCTTTCTAGCTAGATCTAAAAGCTCTACACAATCCAATACTGTTCACAGAAGAAAGTATAGTTGAACAGTAAACAGCTTTGTCAGAGTACCTTTCTATTTGCAGCATAGCACATTGACCTCAAATATATATGACATTCTTATTCCTTTCTTTTATTATTACATTTACACATGGTTCATCAAAAGCTCGAGGTGTGGCAATCTTAATATCAAGTAACACTAAATTTACCTATATGAAATCACTTAAAGATCCAATGGGTAGGTTTTTATTTGTTACTGGATGTATTAATGATGTTGTCCTGACCTTGGTTGTACTATATGCGGCAAACACAAATCAAATTTCATTTCTTAGGTCTGTTCTGCACAAGAGACTCCTTCCATGAAGGAGAACGTATTATTGGTGGGGATCTAAATTTTATTGTAAATTCTACTTTAGACAGATCTTATGATAGTAGAAAACAGAATAAAAAAAGGAAGGCAATTTCTAAACCATCCCCATTAGCAGATTTATTGGAACAGTATAACCTTATAGATGTGTGGAGGCAGCTTCATAGAGGGGAAAGGGATTATACATACTTTTCACAAGTTCATAAGATTTACACACGTATAGATTATATTTTAATATCCCCAGCGTTGTTAGCTAAAGTGCAATCTTCAACCATTGGTACTTTACAATGGTCAGATCATAATTGGGTAGAATGCACATTTGAGTTAAATGCAGATAAAAAACAGATAACATGGGTCTTGCAGAAATATTTATTAGAAAATCAAGAATGTGCTATAGAGATGGAAACAGCTATTAAAACGTATTTTGAGGAAAATATAACAGATGATGTTAGTCCATCTATCATATGGGATGCAATTAAGCCGGTCCTCCGAGGGCAATTGGTAGCCAAAGCTGCATATTTAAAAGACCCTGGCCATGGAACTTTTAAGAGGTTGCCTCTTTGACGGCGGAATGCCGGAGAATTGAGGCGCCTCTTCGTTCTGATGGTTCTCCATGCTGTGAGACTGAATGGACTTAGTGACGCTGACCGGGGCAAGCGTAGGAGATCGAGTGGCAGAAATGAAATGAAAGCGAGGTCAAAAGGCCAATTATGAACATAAGTCAGTTTTGAAGCGTTTTGAAAAGGGAAAAAGATAGCTCCCCACCCCACCGAACAGGAAACAGGCGAGCGGGGGAGGGACGCCTCCCATGCGCATGAACTTTTGAGTGATTGAGGGGGAGCGGAAGAAAACGTGAAGGAAACTGCATAGAAGTACTTACCAAAGTGAATCTAAGCGGTCAAGCGCACATTCAGAGACTTTTTTAAAAATTGCGAAAGTAAACAAACGACAAAGATGGCGGGGAAGAAGGACAGAAAAAAACTTTTGAAAGCGAAAGGGTCTGAGAGCCCGAAACCGAAAGTTACCAGTGAGGTGGCAAAGTCTATAGCGGATTATATGCGCCCTCTGCTGGAACAGCTGAATAACTTCAAGGAACAGATGTCTATAGTGACTCAAAGCATTACTGCACAACAAACTCATATAAATGAGTTGATACAAATAATGAAGCAAGATACTGAGAAGGTAAAGGAAATGGCTGCAACTACCCAGAAGGTGAAGAAAAAAGTGCAAAAGCTGGAAAGGAATCAAATTTCCATGGAAGATCAACTGTTGCAAGTGCAAATGGAAAAGGCCAACATGATTCTTCATTTCCAGGGCATGCCAGAGAACAGGGGAGAGAATCTTAAAGAAGTGATGGGTGAATTACTAGCCCCAGTGACAGAAATGAAGGCGGAATCGTTGCTGAGTGATATGGATGTGGTTTACAGATCATATTCAGGCTACATAAAGAAAAATAATCTGCCTGGGGAAATTGTTGTAAGATTCTCGAAGAGGCATGTGAGGGATGCAATCCTGAAAGCGGTTGCTGGAACACCCCTGAAAGTGGGGGAAAATACCATCAGAACGCTAAAGGATATTCCATTTGAAGTAAGACAACGGAGAAAGAAGTACAAAGAGCTCGTGCTTTTCCTTCAGACAAACTCAATTGGATATAAATGGCTATTTCCAGAAGGCATCACTTTCAAGATTAAAGAAAAAAAAGAAAATATTGACTCTGTTCTGAAAGCTCAAGAATTCCTAAGGGTTCAGCTGGGAAGACCAGAGGACGGGAAAAAAGAAGAGGACAGCAAGTCCAGCGGCGAGCTAGAATCTGGTTCTTCCGAAGAGGACTCTCTGTCAGAGCAAGGGGCAGTAGCCCCAAAAAGTCCTTATACGTTACGGAAGAGAAGGGGAAAGGAGAAGTAAAGGCTGAAGGACTCTGAATTGTGCCTTTGAGAATTTTGAAATGGGATGATCGGGGGTACTGTTTTTAGACAGTTAATTTTAGGCTTTAAAAGGAAAAGTATTACAAATGTTTGACTCAGTTTATAATGTGATTAATGATGGGAAGACTTGATGTAACTAAGCTAGTAGGAGGATCTCCTCTCTTGGGTTTTTAGTCAGTAGTGGGTTCTTTACTTTATCCCGTAATTGTAGTTTCCCCTCCCTTTTCTTCTGTTATAGTTTTTGTAGTGTTAGAAAAAAAACAATAAAAAATCCCCTCC
>NW_015176075.1:154181-154390 GCF_001447785.1 Gekko japonicus | reverse complement strand
CATATTTTGAGGAAAATATAACAGATGATGTTAATCCATCTATCACATGGGATGCTTTTAAGCCGGTTCTCCAAGGGCAATTGATAGCCAAAGCTGCATATTTAAAAAAGGAAAGGGAGAAAAAAAAGAACGCAATTAGTAATAGAAATCACTAATTTAGAAATACTTCATAAACGTACAGGAAATAAAAATTTTTATAAGAAGTTAAT
>NW_015176075.1:129676-152273 GCF_001447785.1 Gekko japonicus | reverse complement strand
ATGGCAAACGCTATGTACACAAACTTTGGATGATGATCTTTGGAAAAGGTTATGGTTGAACTTTCCATTTAGTACCAATATTGTTGACATAAAACTTCAGATGTTTAAAATACTTACTTTTTGGTATTTGACTCCACAGAAGCTGGCCCATATGGTGCCAACAGCAAGATCATTGTGTTGGACACAGTGTGGTAGCCTGGGAACATATACGCATTGCTGGCTAGAATGTCCTATTTTGATAACCTTTTGGGATGAGATAATCTTAACCATAGAGCAAATATCTGGTATAAAATTGCAAAATACTGTAGAACATCTTTTACATCAATGGAGTATAGATATATCAGAAGAGAGTATGAAACAGCAAATTGCCATTCTTTTAGCAGCGGCTAAAAATGCTGTTGCTCTACAGTGGAAAAGTAAACAAAGACCAAATAAACAGAACTGGCACGCTAAGCTATGGAATATGTACGTAATGGCGAGAATTATAGAGAGTGTTAATGATTCCTACTCTCAAAGAACACAATCTAATTTTTCTGTGACGTGGTCTCCAATATTACAGTATTTGACGCAACAGATATTATAGATTTATTACATTTATGGTGAAATAATTAATAATGTGCCAAATGATTGTTAGGATTAATACTTGTATAAGATACATATGACCTATGTGGTGATCTGTTATAGTTGGAATTGTATATTTTATTATTATTGAGATTGATGTCTATGTAAATTTGTAATTGATGTGTATGTAAACTTGATTGGAAATCAAATAATTTTTTTTTAAGTATAACTTATAACATATACAATAACTGCAAAACAGTATGCAAAAGTCCTGAGAATCCAAAATTACAACATACATCAACAGTTAAAACATAATAACATAAAACCTTAGTATCAGATCCGTTCCCATATATAAAAATGACTTTTGAACTATAAATCCCAATGACTGGAGTCAGGTTTAAAATACAAGAAGTTCGAGAGTCTGCTACTCTGAACAACAAGAGGTGTTAGCCTAACTGCTTTATGTACAGCAGAGGCGTTATTAGATAATAATTTCGGTGGTGCTGCCCAATGTATACAGGAAGCGCAACCCTCAAAGGAAATCTGGTTACAAATGGAGACGAGGCTAATATATGATGAAAGCAATTGGTTCCTTTTATTTCCTAACTCTAATTCACATACATACGCAAAAACAGATTCACACACACACGCATACAAGATCCTCAGTGTTACAGAAATAGCAAATAGTTACTTTTATGCTAAAGGTATGGGGAAGGGAGTAGCAAATACTTATCTGATCAGAGGCTTGATCTTCCCAGCGAAGAATAAGTGAAATAAACAGGCTAACTATAAGTACTCTACTGCACACGGTTGGAACCAGCCAAACACGTGTGGACCTCTAGGCTGCAGTCCACGAGGTCAGAGAGGAAACAAAGGATTACAATAGCAGCAAGACTATAAGTTACTTAGTTAGGGAAGAAGATGGCTAGCGGGGTTCAAACTGTTGAACCTCACCTTATATGGGGGGTGGGCTCTTGGGGGCTGGCATTCATGCCATCCTCCTTGCCCTTCCCACCTGTGGTCCGTCCCAGGACTCTATACTATTGGTTATTGAATAATGACGTGCCTACCTAAGAGGAGTGGGCAATGTTGAAATCTAAACCTTTAACTCAGGGGATGCATCTGGTCAAGGTGTGAAGATGGTACCAAGGCAACCTTTGATGTGTAGAGCGATGTGGCCTGGTCTCAAGCCATAAAACGACCATTCAACAGGAAACTGTCCTTTTTGATGCAAACCAGATACCAGGGTTACGTGTTTACCAAAAGTTCATCAATGGTCGTTATATCCAGGCAAACTGTGGTTTTGTACTGCTAGCAATGGCGATGCCTCTTCTTCCTCCGGCTGAGCTGTGTGTGTGTTAAACTCCACTTGCATAAACAGCAAGCTAGGAGCTTTGCAGGTCACAGCATTTCAAGGCAAGCAGCTTTCTCCCCAGCCATAGGGATTCACAACCACAGTCCAGGTGTGTGTATGTGTGTCAGCAACCACAAACATACATACATTTATAACAGAGGCCAACAGAGGGGTCTCAGCAGTAAGGCGGAGGTCAGGGTGAAATCAGAAGTGAAGCCAAGTGTGATAGCTCATCCTAGAGGGCAGCATGTTATGTTCTGTCATGACGTAGAGTACTGGATACCAGGTATGTACAAATTTATCATAAGTTTTACTGGAGCTGTTTTGTAATCGGTCTACAATATTAGAGATTTTATTCATCACGAACTGATCCCAGATCTTGTCGTACCAGGATGACAGAGTCAGTAGCGTTGAGGCTTTCCAGTTTGCCGCTATCGTAAGTCTTGCAGCCATTTATAAGCAACTTAACAAGGAAATGAACAAGCTGCTGGCAGTGGCAGTTCATTACTGGACATAGGTTCATGAGTCTCAGTATTCTTGTGGTTAATCTCCACTTTTTAAAAAAGCCGTACTCATGTTTTTCTAGTATAAAGGCTTACATTTCACTCTTATAGGGAGGTCTCATTCTTATTTACCTTGAAACAAACTAAAGTTTAGAAATCAATTATTTATGCTAGGCTGTTTCTGGTGTGTAGATGTTTTTATTTTATACCATTTGTTTTTGTACAAGCAGTTTAAAAAAATATTTTTTTTGCTTGCATTGTTCAAAAAAAACATTACAATTTCCAGCATAGAATTTTGCCAGAAATTCAGAAGAATCCCTATCAACATAGGCTGCAGTCACACATACTAAATAGTCCACTTTCAGTGCACTTTCCAACTGGATTTTACTGTATGAACTGGCAAAATCCAGTTGGAAACTGGATTGAAAGTGGATTATTTAATGTGTGTGACCACAGCCATAGACAAGTTATCTTATCTTAGACAAGTTTGAAGTTCTTCAGTCAGCCAGAAAAGAAAAGGCCTGGAAAAAAGAAAACAAAAACAGAGTTAATTTAAATCACTTATGATAACTGCCGTTGCATTTCTGGATTATACAAATTTATGAAAATATCAGGATATCAATGGCTGTTAGCAAGATGGACAAAACACATATCTGTATGTTTTGGGTGTCCCCTAAATCATATGTAGCCAAAAGCTGGAAGTGATGTACTCTGAATGGAGAATTCTCTTACTGTGTGCTTTCGTTTATTCTCTCTGCAAGACAGAGGGGAAGGAGGGGAATAGGAGCAATGATCACCACTGTTCCAGTATGGAGGCACATTTTCAGAAATCAGCCAACATTTTGATCCTTCCATTCAGTTTTTGATGAGACCCTTTAAGCACTTTATTTTGTCTTTTGCAGCATTAAGAACATGGCTACACTGTGAACAATTTCCAGTTTTATGCAAGCCTACCATACAAATTCTAGGCAGCCATTTCCTGTCTTTTCTTAAGATGAAAACAGATGCAAAGTTCTTCTCCTCTTAAGAAGCTATATGATCTTTTGACCCCTCTGCCTTGGAAGTGGTGATAGGTCAGTGGTAGAGCACATGCAGAAAGACCCATAATTTCCTGGGAAAGCCTGGAATTTTTTTCCATTTATGGGTCGTTGCAGGTGTTTAAGATAATTGCAAATGGTTTGAAGACGGAAACCAGCCTGGTATATCTGTTCAGATTTTCAAATTACAAATCTGAAGAAGATTCAAAATGTGTATTATTCAGAGTCTTGCTGTGTCTTAACATTTTAACAGGATATTCAATTGATAGATTGTACATTGTTGTATTCATCATTGGCAATATATGTACATATTTTTTGTGGTCCTTTTTTGTTTTCCACACTGAAGTTTACTTGACATTGATGATCACTTTTTAATTTTTTTACATTTTACATTAGACAGAGAGGATAATATATACATCTTGCCCAAAATGAAGAAGTGTACTGTCATCCCATCTGAGACAGTAAAGCCAGGACTGATATAGGTCTTATTTTTTTCATGAGAACCCTGCAGTCACAGTCTTTCACTGAAATTTTCTTTCCTATGCATTCGTGCCTGGACTTGGTGTGTATTTAATCGAAAGTAGTTTTCCAGTTAGGGAATTTTCAGACACGCAAAAATGTGCATAATGAAAATATCCTACTGGGATTATGTTCATTTTGGATGTTTTTAGGGTTTATTGAATGTTCACTTTTATAAAAAGCTAAAGATAGGTCTGATTTCTTGGCTCAGACTATGTTTATGTGTTTTGAAGAGGGAGAATTCCTGCTTTTTCTGATATAAGTAAACCAGTATGTTATAGTGGTTAGCATTAGAGTAGGCCTGGGGAGAGAGGGGTTAAATTCCTGTTCATCTATGAAATGTATTGGCTAATTTAGGGCCAGTTGCTCTCTCTTAGCCTCATGTCTCACAGGGTGGGTTGTAGTCATGATAAAATGGATCCTGGGCTACATTGAGAATGGTGAAATAAAACCACACTAGATCACTTTAAGTTGTCAGAGGACGATAATGAACTCTCATATGCAGGGCCAGCTCAGATGGAGATGGGGAGGTCAAAGTGTGGGTGAGATTACAGTGCTGAGAAGATTTGGAATCAGCTGCCTAGGGAGGTAGTTAGCTCCCCTTCACTGACAGCTTTCAAGAGGCTGGATGAATATTTGTCAGAGATGCTTTAGGCTGGTCCTGCATTGGGCAGAGGGTTGGACTAGATAGTCTGTATGGCTCCTTCCAACTCTATGATTCTATAATATAGAAGTAGCTTTCATGCCCATGAGAATGTGTATGTGTAATATGAGACAGCAGGGCTCTTTTTGTAGAAAAAGCCCAGCAGGAACTTATTAGCATAATAGGCCACACCCAACAGCAGGAACCCATTAGCATAATAGGCCACACCCCAACAGCACATTTCATTAGCATATTAGGCCACACCCCCATGTCTCCCCTTGACTTGCCCAGTTGCCCCACGGCTGCCGGATGCCTGGCAAGCTGGCCCTTTTAAATGCCTCCCCGATCCTTCCAGGGCCCCCCCTGGCCTGCCCGCTTCGGAGTCGCGGGGGGGGGGGATCGCGCTACATGCCTTCCCTCTGTAGCCATGTGCACAGAGGTTTTAGCTGTAGTGGGCGTGGCCAACTCTGAAGCCAGCCGGAACTCCGTTCCTGTGCGTTCCTGCCCCAAAATAGTCCTGTGAGACAGTATGGTATGACGTGGCCCTCAGTGTCTATACTTGGCATGCACATTGTCAAATCTAATGCCTTAATAGATTTTTGTAATATTAGCTATCTCCAGGAACTTGAAATAGGTTACTATCTCTCAGATAGGTGGTGGCAGTGAGGTGATTGCAGGCAAGCTGCATAAGCTAATTGTTGAAACTATACGCAAACTGGAAAATTCCTCCACTTACTAATAATAAGGGTAAACTTGGGGGGAAAACTGTTCAAGAAACAGCTCTCTAACTCTGTGCTGTATTGGTTCCTTTCCACACTAGACCTTAAATCCTGGTTCAGTCCTGTCCCCGAACTTACATTTTACACTACACACGAGTTCACCCCTGTAATTATCTTGGAGTATTTTTTGTTTCCACATTACATTGAGGTCACCCTGGTTTCACCCCACACTTATCCCAGGATAAACGGATGCTGTTATAACCAGGGATAAATGCAAGGTATTGTGTCGCGAGTTGAACTCTGATAAAACCAGGGATGAGATCCAAGTGCGGAAAGGACCTTGGTCAACTTTATGCTAAAATTGTTGAACCTGAGTTCAGAGTTGGTTTTTAAAAAAGGTTTCTATCACTCTCCTTAGGCCTGTGCTATAAATACGTCATTGTATACCTTGATGAAGTTTTATCTTATTGATTTTATGTGCCAATAAAGGTTGTGTTTGTGTGCAGTGTTCCCTCTAAGCTGAGTTAGAGTGAGCTAGCTCACAGTTTTTTAGCCTCCGGCTCACACATCTTTGTCTCCGCTCAGGAAGGATGGCTCCAGAGCAAACTAATTTATGCAGTAGCCAAATTGTTTGCTCACAACTTTAATGCCAGTAGCTCACAAAGTAGAATTTTTGCTCACAAGACTTCACAGCTTAGAGGGAACATTGTTTGTGTGTGTGTGTGTCATTGTATGCCAACAAGTATGGGCAGTGGGATGGTGCAAAGCAGTGATGGTCCTTGTGTGGTCCTGATCCTGTGTGGGAGCCATTCCCATAGTCTATACTAGAAGGAAGGGGGCAGCTGCAGCCATCAGGTGAGTTCCCTTGTAGCACAGCACTGTCCTGCAAAGGTAATTCTGAGGATGTGGAAAGTTCAGGTAGGGATTAGAGTTAAACTTAGAGCTAGTCATCTCTCCTTGGTCTGAATCCTAAATGTTTTAAATCTGGCCCTATCCATTGTAAGCTGGTAAAATTGCATGTTTGTAAACAGTGGTTTTAGAGGCTGAGCAGAGATATTTATAAATAAATACATTTTGAGTTGTGGTCTTTATTTCATCTACTTCTTCCAGTATGCAAAAGGAGCTGCAGGCAACATATACAACAGATACAGAAGTAATATAAATCAAATTGTTTCTTGACCATTCTGAGAAATTGCTGTTATCACTTCATTAGAATTTTTATTAGCATCTAGGGGATTTTTTTGTTTGTCCCTCTCAAAGGCATGTGACAGTCATATAGTGCTTTGCCAAAATGAGGTCCCATTTCAGGTAGAATAAAAACTTTGCTATGGGCATGGTCTTCTGTAAAGAGTTCTTGGACAGCGTGTATTTTGAGAGCAAACATCAGACATACATATGAGGGGGAGGTGAAGAGACTGCTGAAGACAGGGTTTGAATCATGCTAACTCATTGAAGTGATTTCCAGTTTTGAAACGGAGTCCAGATCCATTAATATGGGTGGAAATGTTGCTACTGACTTCAGTTAAATGTGGAGTGTGTAATTTACAGTATGCAGAAATGATATAGGTAGAGCAGGATGAATTCCTATTTTTGAAGTTTCACAAAGATTTCCATTATATGACACTTCTTGAGGCACATTACTTTTTTGTGTGTGAACTTGATAAAAATCAAATAAGTGCTACCAAAGGATGTAGGTAGAAGGAAGAAGGATTTCTGTGTGTGTGCATATCTGATGTCTTCCAGGGACTTTGTGAAGCATCATTGCATCTGTGGACAGCTGACCAATTTGAGGTTGAACTGTTGTTCCTCTGCTAGGCCTGTCATGGAGTTGCCCTGTAGGAAGTAGCCTCTTGTTGGACATTCTCAGTCTCATCAAATTTGGGGTCATGTTGGGAGAACCTCTGCAGATAGTTGTTGGTAAAATTCTTGAATGCTGCCTGAATAAGGCTGTGCAAAGATCTCATTGTGTGTAATGATGACAGGATAAAATAACATAAACCAAAGATGGGTACTGTGAAGAGAATGTGCTTTCTTAATGTGGTATCTGCTGATGAAATTTAGAAAGCAAGAAAAAAAAACCCTCAAGAGATTAGTACTAGACAACATAGCACTCCCTGTTGAATCTTACAGTGAGCAAGGTCAGCAGAATGGTAACTTCAGCTAGTTAAGATTAAGAACCATGATGATTAAAAACAAGTTCAGAAGATTTGATAGCATCATCACATTCTTTGTAGGTTTAGGACACCATGACCTACAGTATCAGTCACAGGTGGTCAATCCAAGAATATAAATAGTGAAAAGAACATTGAATTGGCTGAAGGGAAGGTTCACTCTGGGCTTTTCCAACAGCTGTCTACAGGCTGCAACTCTGAAACTCATGGTATATTTTTGTCAACTTGTGGGCCTGAGAAATCACAACTAGATATTGAAATATCTGAAATTATAGCTAACTGATACGATATAGTCTGTATCACTTGGCTCAGGTGGAATGTGTTTATGCCAGTGTTCCTACAGATTGTGACATGCACAGCCTACATTTGGAAAGCTGTATTTCTTTTGTTCCTTCTCTTGTTGTGTTGTGTATATATCTGTGTGTCCATGGAGTGATATTAGATATGTGCTGATATTGGCATGCGCTGGTTGGCTGTTTCCATCTCTAGCTGTCACAGGAGCATCATCAGCATGTCATGCCATGACTGATGGATTCCAGTGTTTTGGGGGACCTATTTACTTCTGCCGAATGAACATAGGATACCACCAGAAGCACGTCAGCCAGGGCTCAGGATTAGGTCGCAGATTCTCCTAGATCAGGCTTTTCATAATTTCCATACAGGAGCCAGAATGGTTTGTTTGTTTGGGATAAGGTACATTAAATAGGCTTGCTGTTTTAGCATCTTATCATTGAAAGCACATAGCAAATATAGATGAAAATATTTAATAGTTATTTTTTGTCTCAGCTAGTAACAGTTGGTGGCTTAGAGGTTAAGACGCTGATCTGCAGACCGGAAGGTCTGTAGGTCAGCAGTTCGAGACCCTAGTACCGTGTGACGGAGTGAGCTCCCATCTCTGGCCCCAGCTCCTGCCCACCTAGCAGTTCAAAAGCAATAAACTGCAAGTAGATAAATAGGTACTGCTTTGGTGGAAAGGTAACAGTGTTCCGTGCGCCTCAGCATTTAGTCATGCTGGCCATATGACCACAGAGGAGTCTTTGGACAGTGCTGGTTCTTCAGCTTGGAAACGAAGATGAGCACAGCCACCTAGAGTCGAACTCGACTAGCTTTTGAGCAAGGGAAACCTTTACTTCTAGTTGATAATGAGCCACAGTGGTTCACACAGAGGGGCACATTAACATAATACATTTGCTGCTTAGATGTTCTTGCATTTTTTATTCATGTATGTATGGTGGTGTCAGAGTCCTGCAACAAACAGGCTCAACAATGTTCCTTCCAGAAGGATCAAGTTTATTGAATTCAGTAGAAGCAGGTCATCTGTGCATACAGTTTCTGTGTAAAGGCTAACCCAACAAGTGGGAAGGAGAAAGATATACTGCATTTGAAGCATGACCCTCTGATGGGGGCAAGCCAATTAGAGGTGCAAGCCTTGCACGCTTAAAGTAATGACTACAAGTTCCCAGGGAGGTGAGAGAGTGTAGCATCAAGGTCAGGCAACCAGATAAGGCACAGTGAGAAAGTGCAAGTTAACATCCCAGGACAATAAGATGTTCACTTTACAGACTCCCTTCCCCCACCACCAACCATGGCAGCATAGCTGACAGGTGGTGCTGACCTATGGGTAAACCTGTGGGATTACTTTGGTGAAGGGTGGAGTACTATGCCTTAGCTGTGCTGAGCTCCCTTTCCTCCTGCTGCAAATGCTAGTCCTGGATCCTCTTTCAAAAGAGCTGCTTTCAGTGATGAGGATTAAGTGTTGGACTAAGTGAAGTTTATCCTTCTACTTTATTCTAATTTTGTATGTGAGTTTAATGTGGTCCACCTCATGACATCATCATCATCATCATCATCATCATCATCATCATCATCATCAATGTATAGTCCGCCTTTCTTGCTGAGACTCAGGGCAGAACACACAGTATAAGTCTAGTACAATCTAGTACAATCAACAGGATGAGACATCCAATAATGTTTGGATTACAGAAATTGGAAAACAAACAGAAACCTAAAGCCCAGCTGAAGCAAACCTGAAACAAAGCATAAGCATTTAAACATGATGTGTTAAATGGTGTAGAAACTACCTAGCCTGAAGCATACTTACAGTGATAGGCCAAAATACTGTAGTATAGGCCACAGTCCATGTATTTTTACCAGTGCAACTTTCTGAACCATTTCATTACAGGACAGTCCTATTTACCTGTGCAAAAAAAAAAAAAAAAGCGCTCTTGAGTAATTCCGTTATGCATCCTTTGCAGAAAGCCAAGAAAGTGGGAGCCTTCCTGACTTCCACAGGCAACCCGTTCCATAAGGCGGGGGCAACAACAGAGAAGGCACAAGTGAAGTGCTTTTGCCTAGTTTTGAAGCCTGTTCCACAGAGCACTGAATCTCTGGCAGCCCACGATAACTCAGAAAGGTTTCAACAACCTCTTCAAACTGAATCATTAGAAGCTTGTTTATTCATTGCTTTGTGGCATGGGGTCCTAATATTGGTAGCAATTTGGGACCTAGTCACTGCCAGTCTCCATCACTCTTTTTGCAAACAAGGAAAACCAGAAAGGATACTGCAAAACCTATTCATCTGTCATTTCCTAAGGGGTGTTGAATGAATGAATGAGGTGTTGAATGAATGAATGAATGAATGAATGAATGAATGAATAGAATAAGCTGTATCATAGTGCTGGAAAAGTAGAAACTGCTACATCTCCACATTTAGAGGACAGAGGTACAATTCCAAAATGAGTAAATGAAGGTCTTCATTTGTTGCTCTCTGTGGAAATTAAGTATGCTGAACTTTTCCTGCCCCTTAAGTGGCAAGTCATAGTGTCTCTTTCCACAAGACTGGCTTTTCAAGATTATTTCCCTAAATGGGATTTCTTCCATTATGAATGCCCAGCTGGGTGGCAGGTTGATGGGAACTAATCCATAGAAGTAGTTTCCCTGTTTGCTGTGGAATGATCGTCATAATTAATGGCTCTTTTCTCTCATCAGCTCTGAAAAAACCATGTGTGCTAATGTGCATATTCTTTGAACTCTGGATACTCTAGTGTCTGTCTCTTTATTAAACCTTGCTCCTATTTCACAACAGGGAATAACTGAGAGTGACTGGGAAAAACAACATGTTACAAAGTTCCTGCTTTGACAGTTCTGACAATCCATACAACAGCTTTACTCGCATCAAAGCTGAGTGTTACATTGTAGCATACCTAGCTAAATATGACATAGGTTTAGTACCTTTTTACTGCTAAAAATTAACATAACTGCTTTTTCTAAAGCTGTGTTGGTGTTTGTTAAAGACCATGGCACAACAACTTGTTACTATTGAAATGGAATCAGTATCTTTGATGATTCAAGATGGGTAGCCGTGTCTGTCTGTAGTAGCAGAAAAGAGCAAGAGTCCAGTAGCACCTTAGACTAACAAAATATGTGGCAGGGTATGAGCTTTCTTGAACCACTGCTCACTTCTTCAGATGATTCTGAAGAAGATGATTCAGTCAGCCTTTCTGGTTATAAACCCATACAAGACCAGTCTTCTAACTTTGGGACTCTTTGTATGAGGTATAAGTTGCGATTCCTTCAAAGATGTGGACTACAGCACTCCTTCAGTTGTATGTCAGTTCATGTCTCTTTTCTTCTGACCTAAGGGTACTAGGGATATTTATTCTGGGCTACCTGCAGCACGAGTATGTTTGTTTAATGGTAATTGCAACTAATTACTAATGTATTCAGCCTAACAAATGTTGCAGAAACTCCAAGATAGTCTAGATATGCTATATCTACAGTACTCCCAGAATATCATCCCTGAACACTTCAGTGGGTATACAGAAAGTGAGCTGACAGGATGAGATGATGTGTTTAGATGTAGGTAATCCTGGTGTAAGTCCTTCATCAGTTTTGTAGTTCAGCAAGCTGTACACATGAATCTGCCTTATTCTGAATCAGATCACTGGTCCATTGAGGTCAGTAATATCTTCTCAGACTGGCAGTGGTTCTCCAGGGTCTCAGGTGGAGGCCTTTCACATTACTTTCTACCTGATCCTTTTATAACTGGAGGTGCCAGGGATTGAACCTGAGACCTTCTGCATGCCAAAGAGATACTCTGCTACTGAACCACAGTCCTGCTCATCAAGGTTGCTTGTCTCTGAGCCCCCAAATGCTTACAAAGGCTAAAATACTGCTCTGATATCTTTTGTAATAATTAAAAATGCCAAGTTTTGAATTAGGTAACTTTGTGTCTCCTGTCTGCTTCCTCAATACCAATGGGTAAACAAAAAAGGAGATCTCACAGCAGTATAGTAGTAACAGCAATGGGAAAAAGCTGTGAAGCAGGACACAATAGAACAATGTTAATATATTAGACTGATACAATGGCCGAGTTCAGACTGGCAGTTTGGCCTGGCAGGCAAACGTTTCCATAACGGGTCAGGAGCCTATTAAAGGGGCGGGTTCACACAGGCACATCTTTTTTTTTTAATGCCCCCCGGAGGGGATTTTTTATTGCATTTTCTATAAACTACAAACTACAACAAAAAAAGGGAAAGGGTCGTCTACATCTAGGGAGAAAGGAAAGAAAACCACTAATAACTAAAACCCCAAGTCTAGGAGATCATGACATCAGTTTATATAAGTGTTAATCTAAGATGCTAGTATTACATTGAACATAGTCAATTAAGCTAAATTGTTTATATTTTTAACCATTTTTTAACAGTTTAAAGACAACCCCAAAAGACAATTTACAGTATATGCTTTAAGGCACCATTCAGAGTTCTTCGGCCTTCACTTTGCTTTATCTTTTCTAATCCTCAATTGGTATTCTCGTTTAGGGGCAGCCACCCCCCTTTCTGAAGCAGAGTCCTCGTCGGAAGTTACTGAGTCCATTTTGTCACTAAGTTTGCTGTCATCTTCTTCTTTGGCATCCTCTTCTGGTTCACCCAGTTGCAGTCTCATAAACTCATGCGCTTTGGAAACAGAGTCAATCTTTTCTTTTTTATCCTATAGTTTGAAAATGACGCTTTCAGGGGTCAACCATCTGTATGAGATGCTGTTTGTTTGTAGAAAGAGGATTAAGTCCTTTTATTTCTTTCTCTTCTTCCTTATTTCAAATGGAATATCTTTTAAAATCCTAATAGTATTGCCTCCCATTTTCAGTGGTGTTCCTGAAGTTGCTTTCAGGATTAAATCCCTCAAGTGTCTCTTTGAGAATCTCACCATTATCTCTCCAGGCAGTTTTAAAAATATATACATAAACAGAATAGGCCCTGTAGACCATGTCCATTTCGCTTTTAAATCTGTAACTGGAGCTAATGCATCGCTCAAAAGTTGTTTTAGATTCTCATCTTTAGATTCAGGGACCCCTTGGAACCAGAGGACCAGGTTAGCTTTCTCCATTTGCAATTGTAAAAGTTGAAATTCATCCGAAGCTTGCTTATTTTACAGCATTTGCACCTTTTTCTTAACTTTTTTAGAGTTGGCATCCATTTCCTTTACTTTCTCAGCTGTTTGCGCCGTCTTTTTTGTAATTTCAGACAGTTGGAGCTGCTGAGCTGCAAAGTTCTGATTTAAAGTTGTCAGCTGTTGATTGATGTTAGTCATCTGATCCAGTAGAGGGCGCAAAGAGTCCGCCAAAAGCTTAGAGGTCTCAGTGGTCTTTTCCGGCCGTGGGCTCATGCTCCCCGGTGGTTTCCCTTTTGCTTGTTTTTCTCTCTCCGTTTTTTCCCATGCCATTTTTATGGATTGTTTACTTTTGTATAAACTTGTTAAAGTCTCTGAAATTCGCCCATGTGCTTATCTGCGGTCTGGTAAGTTTCTTAAAACAAATTTCAACGCTTTAACTTTCGCTCCCCCCCTTGTTAGATCGCTTTTTAGTTTATGTGTGTGGGAGGGGCCCCTCCCCCGCTTGCTTTTCTCGCCATTCCCAGGGGAGGGCTTTCTTCTTAAATTACCGGCATTTCGCTTTTACTCGACTCACTGTTCATTGTTGGTCATAAGACCTCACTTAAAGTCCATTTAAAACGCTCAATCTCCGACGCTTGTCCCGGTCAGCGGCTCTAGTTCCATTTGGACGCATAGCATCAGGACCGTCGGGGCGAAAGAGCGCCTCAATTCCCCAGCAACACGCTGGTGAAGAGGCTACCCTCCAAAAGCCCCATGGCTAAAAGCCTTTTGCAAAGGCTCCGGGGGGGGCGGCGAACAATGGCCCCCCTCCTAACCGCTAGCACGCAGATCACACCCCCAGGAAGTCCGGGAGGTCCGTCCGCCAGCGTGTTGCCATAAACCGGAAGTCCACACAGGCACATCTGTCAGGCGTCCTCCAGCCATACTCAAGCCGTCTTGTGCCGCTTCCCTCCCGCTTTTAAAAGGAAAGTGGTGGCGAAACGTGTGTAGAGCAGGTTGATTCCAGTTCCCTGAGTGTGAACGCAAGCGCTGCTAAGGCGGGAACAACCCGCAGTAATTGATAATAGGCACCGGCTGTTTCCCCCAGCAGGCACTGTCGGGGCATGCACGATCATGCCCTATTTGCCACTGCCCAGCACGGAAAGAGCCGCTAACAGCTCGCCAGGGCGGCCCAACAGTTTGAACGCTCCGTTGCACTTCCTCCACGGTATCCTCCCGCTTCATTTGCTGCGGTGTGAACGGGAATACCGAAACCAAGCTGTTCCGGGTCTGTTCCGTTTTTTCTTTGCCACGACTCCCTAGTGCTTCAAATTACCAGTCTGAACGTGGCCAATGTGTGAAGTACATAAATATAATCCTTGCACAATAAAGCACAATGATACTAAATATGAATCTTCTGATACACAATGAAATATTCCATAAAGTTATCTTTCCAAAGTAGTACTTTCCAATGAAGAATCCGGATATTGAAGACTTTCGATAATCTTCCTCAAGAAAATTACTATTCTAAGTATTTCAAAGGCATCAAGTTCCAGAAAACTGTATGGCTTCAGACTACTAATGTAGAAGGAACTGCCCTCCCAGGGTATTCAAAGAGGTTTGCTGAAATGCTGCTCTGATTTCTTTTGTGGAAGGGTAGGCTACAAATGTAATAATTAAAAATGCCAAGTTTTGAATTAGGTAACTGTGTCTCCTGTCTGCTTCCTCAATACCAGTGTTCAGTAAGCCTATGAGGATCCTTATACTATGCAACTCTTTTATTATCCTAAGACTGCTTTTTAAATCCTAAGATCCCTGGGTCATTATGAGCTTTTCTGAGTGATCATAACCTTGCGGTTTTAACCTTGGAAAAGAATTAGACTGCATATAATGTTTCCAAGAATTGGAGACACCCTGCCCTATTGAGCTGGTATCTATTGGATCCCCCTTGTCCACATGTTGCGTGGCTTTGGCTCAATACTGCTGCAGGGAATCTTGTCGCTATATTGTAAGCTTGTTACTAATAGTTGGATAATTGGGGTGTATGATTGAGACAAACATGTCAATGGAGCAGAATGAAGGAGCAACAAGTTTGGCTAAATAGTTTTTCTGCACATGGTACTAGTGTATGTCCTTCTGGTTAATATGTCTCCTTTCAAATATGTCACTTTAAGAGCATTTAATTTTGTTGGATCAAATTATTTACATGGAGAAAATGCCAGCTTTTGAATTATGTAGAGCTCTTCATCAGGCAGAATTAATATGGTAGCTAATTCTCATTGACATACAAAGCAGGATTAGACACAATTAAGCACCAGTATCCAAATAGACAGTATCCAAATAGACAGTATACAAATAGACCTAATAGAAAACAGTTTTATATTTCCAACTCATTGCTTTAGTATTGTACCATCGTCTTTTAGTATTGTACCTTAGCTTTTTAGATTTATCTATTTGATATTTATTTTGGTTGCGTGGTTTTAGGGAATTGTTTTCTTAAGGGATTGGGCCTGTTAGAAATAAAATTAAATATACTATATATACAATATTTTGAGACAAAATTGAGTCAGCTGTGTAAATAGACAGTAGGTTTCTTTAGACAAACCCAGTTTAGGGGAATGTTTGCTCCACCATGTTTACTTTTGAGTCCAAAGTTAAGATTACTGCCAATTATTGTTTCTATGGTTTTAGTCCATACTTGTTCAGATTGAAGGCCCAGGGAAAACAGGCAGAAACAAGGAGTGCTTTCTAAAGCAGAGTTTTAATTTTTCTGTAGTACACCAGCTTTCAAGTTAGAGAATGAAATCATGCTGAGGTTACTTAATATTCTTTGTGGTTTGTGGTGGCAGCAGTAAGTAACAGAAGAAGACATTGTCTTTTTGTCATGTGGGAGCACTTCAGATATCCAGTAAAACTTTTGTAAACCATGCTGATGCTATGGCCTCTCTAAACACCTTCTCCAAATCTTTCATCCAGCCTGGTATTTCCTCAGTATCATTGTAGTCATGTTTGTCTGTACAGTTCCTTCATTGGTTGTCTGTCAGGTGTCATTTAACTGTTTTATGGCTTGTGCCATTTTAGATGGATTTCTTCAGAGATGATAGGCACTGTTTAGCTCTTGTCAGTAATAGTATGCATTAAATTGTATAAACATGAATTGACATTATTTTTGTATCTGTCCATGTTCATTTTTGTTGGGTGTGTGTGGAAGAGGAGGAATATATTGTTGGGAGGGGGTTGTTTGTTTTTAACAGGGCTCCTAAGATCAAACACAGTTTGTTTTAGCTCTTGGTTTTGGTGTCATAAGAGCCCTCTATGAGCTTACAGTGAGTGTTCGTTGTGTTGTACCAACTTTCATACATTCAAAATATTTTAGTGTTTGTCGTATTATCAGTATTCTACAGAATGAAGGTCCAGTAAAAGAAGTCATTGCTAAATTGTTCATGGGGAATGAGAGATGCAAAGCGGAAAAGGATGTTAAAAATCAGGCAGGATGTAAGAAGTAACTTGCCTGGATCAAACTGAGGTCTGTCTTGTTCAGAAGCCATTTATACCAGTGGTCAGCCAGGGCTTCAGCATTTGGTAGTAGTTAGAGTGCTTGGCTAGGATCTGGGAGACCTGGGTTCAAGTCCCCACTCTGTCATGGAAGCTCAGTGGGTGTCCTTAGGCTAGTCACTCTCCGTCAGTCTAAACTATCTTGCACTGTTATTATTTTGAAGATAAAATTATGCAGGGGGGATGATGTAAGCTATAATGTACCCCATTGGGGAATATAAGCAGAATCTAAATATATCGGATAAATACTGCTTCTGAACATTGAGTTTCCATTTAACTGGAGTGACTGTAGATAGGTATCATGCCTGGACAGAGTCAACAACATGGAGGCCGGTTTCAGTGGTTTTGAGGAGACTGTGTTTAGGACCTTAATGTTGTAAGTCTGCACACAGAGATAACGAATAGAAGGCAGTGTTTCCTAAATGGAAAGTGTGGTAAGGCTAGGTACTGACAGGAATATGAAATTGTGGCTGGTGCATCTGTGTAAATAAGTCCCAGAAAACAGTGCTTGGGGAAATCTGGGTTTCTTGCAGACTCTAGTTGTAAAAGCCTTGCAGAGTTGCAGTTGATGACAAAGTTAGCAAAGTTTCAGAGGGATTATTATTTTTAAAAAATTGGGAAGAAAAGTTTTACATTTCCTTAAGAAAAACTACATTATTAAAAAAAATCAATCTACGCATGTGTTGGCAGTTTGCATGAAATGTGTGTCAACAGAGAACTCAGGCAGCAGCCTTGTTCATGCTTATTGGGGAGTAAGCCCAACTGAACTCAATAAAGCTTCGGAGTAAACATGCTTAGGATTTAGTTATATAGTTCTTAAATGGAAACTGTTTCTGAAGAAGTCCTCCTTCCCCCACTCCCTGGCAATAGTATTGTAGTTAACGACTGGGAGACCTCTGACGTGTTATGTTTCATAACTCAGAGAGTTAGGCATTCTTTACAGGCTATCATATTTAGTGCTGTGTGCATACATATACACAGAGAGAACATTGTTTACTTCCTCTGTAAGTGCTGGGACATTCAGTACTATGAAGTATGATATGCTTGCATAAACACTGGGGCCAGATTTATCTCTCACTCCTATCTTTCCTTTCCAGTCTTGGAAAGTGATTAATCTGCAACACACATTTTGTTCTTGGATTGCACTGCATTATTCTCTAATCGTTTCCAGTTTTGCTGAAGCTTGGTGCTTTCTTGAAAGAACTGTTTCTGTGCCACAGCCACTTGAGCATGAGCAGGTGGGCAGAGCCTAGATCTGCTTGTAGTGTGCATTTAAAAAACTTTATGCCTAGGAAAGACAAATATTGTGCTATCTGCTTGTCTTGATCAGGGGCTGTTCTTCCCTGGTCATTGCTGCAGTTGCAGCCCATCCATCTCAGTTTTTATTTAATTCTGTCAGTCCTGTCCAACTTCATCTCAAATGTATGAATTCTGTGAAAATCTCAGTTGGACAGTTCTACTGCTTATTAATTTGGGATTTGTTGGCACAGAATTTGGGAATTGAAAGATGATGATGATGATGATGTATTAAATTTGAGTTTAAACAGACCTCCCCTGAAGGACAGGGCTCAGGGCAATGTACAACACAATACATAAATACATCATTAAAATACATCATAAATATATTAATTTTGTTGTTGTTCAGTCGCACAGTCGAGTCCGACTCTTCGCGACCCCATGGACCAGCTCCCACCAGGCCCTCCGGTCTTCCGCTGTCCTCTGAAGTTGGCTCAACTTCATGTTCGTTGCATCAATGACACTGTCTAACCATCTCATCCTTTGCCGTCCCCGTCTTCTTTGACCTTCAATCTTTCCCAGCATCAGGGTCTTCTCCAGGGAGTGCTCCCTTCTCATTTGGTGGCCAAAGTATTTGAGCTTCAGTTTCATTATCTGGCCTTCCAGGGAACAGTCAGGGTTGATTTCTTTTAGGATTGACTGATTTGTTCTTCTTGCAGTCCAAGGGACTCTCAAGAGTCTTCTCCAGCACCATAGTTCAAAAGAATCTATTCTTCGGCGCTCGGCCTTAATAGACTCAATAAAATCAGCAACACAGATGAGCCCCCTGGAGATTCCTGAGCAGCAGCATAATGTGAACATAGAACATAAGAGAAGCCATGTTGGGTCAGGCCAATGGCCTATCCAGTCCAGCCCTCTGTGTCACACAGTGGCCAAAAACTAGGTGCCATCAGGAGGTCCACCAGTGGGGCCAGACTCCAGAAGACCTCCCACTGTTGCCCCCCCACACACACCAAGAATACAGAGCATCACTGCCCCAGAGAGAGTATTCCATCTATACCATCTATACCTTATGGCTAATAGCCACTGATGGACCTCTGCTCTATATGTTTATCTAATCCCCTCTTGAAACTGTCTGTGCTCCTGATGCATTTGATCCCATACAGTTACCCCATATTTCTTTATGTTTAAACAGGTCTGGAAGACAGTCCTTGTATCGAGGGTTTTTTGTTGCACTGTTTGTTTAGATTATGTTTAGTAAAAGCAATTTTTGTACGTTTGTATTGCTGCAGTTTACTCTATTTCCTGTGGTTTTAAAGGAAAGTCAAGGAAAGGTGGGATAGATGTTTTAAAAATAATATATAAAATGTAGCAAATCTTGAGCATAGGTACCACACAGGAAGGTGGATATCGACATGAGAGGCAGGAGAGAGGTGAGGTCTCCTCTAATGTAATGTATTTATTTAAAATATTTATACACTTGCCTTTCTCCCAAATTCTTGGTCCCAAAGAGCATAAAACAGGTATAACGAATGACTAAAAGCCACACTGCAAGCAGAATGTACAATAACAGTTCCTCCCAAATAGCAGTTATCAGACTGTATCATCAATGAGAGCTATGCATAGGGAAAACTAGAATGTCAGGAAAAGGGACTGGGGAAGAATCTTGTGCTAGCTTTTTGTACGTAGGGCTTTTTTTGTATGGAAGAGCATTCAGTCAGTGTGACTTCCCATTGGATCTAGTGCCTTGTTAAGTCCACCCCCCAGCCTTCTTTTAACTCTTAATTTTCTCATTATAATGGTGTTCATCAACTTACTGCATACTGACTGCATTATTATAGTTACAGGAATACTTGTTTTTTATTTTATTTTATTGCAAAAAGCAACTGGGAACTGGCACAAAATGTGGCTGCAGTTACAGTGATTATTTTAGGTAGGCAACTGTTTCTAGTCTAGCAGAGAAAGACATCAGCTGTGCCTGCCACTTCCCATTGTAGTGTCCACCCTACATCACAATGGAGGTTGTTCCAAATTTCAGCCTCCTCATCACTGTTTCCCTCCTTTGCACATTTTGAGCATTTCCAGCTAAATGAGAATATGCATCTCTGGCAAAACTATTGGAACATTTCCAACTACACAAAGGATTACTTTGTTAAAGGTAAATGGGATTGCTGGTGGGCTATAAGATTGTAGAATTGAATGGCTCATTTTCATAACTGTTATCTGTTGCATGATACTTATCTGTAAGAAAGCAATTTACTTTTTGTAACATGTTTTATTCTATCAGTGTAGCTGCCACAGCTTTGTAGACTATTTCTAATATCAACAATAATAACAACAACAACAACAGAAATAATATCCTGCTCACCTGAGCTTCAAGCACATTGGTGCCTTGTATGGGTGGGTTTGTAGCTGTGCTGTTACATGGTTCATAAAACATAATAATTTCCACTCTTGACAGAGCTTGCATTGACTGATAAACCCACAAGTGGCTTTGAGAATGATCAGTTTTATACAAGCTAAACAAAGAGAAGTCGTGATATTCTTTTCTTCCATCATTATATAATGCAAAAAAGATAAAGTTGATTTTTTCATTTTTTTTAATTCATGCCCCCCATAGGGGATTTTTTTATTTGCATTTTCTATAAACTACAATGAAATTATGAAGGGGATCTACATACTATGGGAGAAAGTAAAGAAAACCCACTAAAAACCCAAGAGATGGTGGTCATACATACTGCTTAACAAATTAACTTTTAGCTCAAAATTCGATTCAAGTTCATTGAATGTGGTCATCTAATAGTAAGTTTATACTGAAAAATGAATTTAAAACACCACCACTTCTGACTTCTTAAAAAGCAACCTAAGAAATAATTATAACAATACATTGTAAGAGCTTTCAGAGTATAATAACATCTCATTTTTTATATTTCCCCCCCCTCAACTGATAGCTTGTCTTCGGGGCAGCTGCCCCTAATTTGGAATCTGAGTTCTCATCTGAAGTTGCCGCTGCTCCTTCTTCTTCGCTTTCTTTGGTGCTGTCCTCATTCTCGACTTCTACTTCTCCTGATGGACGACTGTGTTGGTGCAAAAATTCGCATGCCTTTTCAACAGAGTCAATTTTTTCTTTTTTGTCCATAAATTTGAAGATTGTGCCTTCGGGAACAATCCATCTGTAGGGGATGTTGTTCTTTTGTAAAAATATCACCAAGTCTCTATATTTCCTTCTCTTCCTTCTTATTTCAAACGGGATGTCCTTTAACACTTTTATTTCTTTGTCTTTGATTTTCAAGGTAGATCCATTTGTCGCTTTGAGAATTTGATCTCTCACTTGTCTTCTTGAGAATCTTATGATCACTTCCCCAGGCAGATTATTTTTTCTTGTGAATTCAGAATACAACCTATAGATCGTATCTATTTCGCTTTGTAGTGTATCTGTTCTTATTTCTGCCATAGGGCCTAATACATCACACATAGTCTGTTTCAGATTCTCCGTTTTCTCTTCTGTAACTCCTTGAAATCTTAAGACATAGCTTGCTCTCTCCATTTGTAGCTGGAACAGTTGAGACTCCTCCATCAGTCTCTCTTTTTCCATCGCCTGTAGTTGTTTTTTGAGTTTTTTAGTGTTGGCATCCACTTTTTTTACTTCTTGTTCAGTTTTATCTGTTTTTTTTGCTATTTCAGTAAATTGCGTTTGCTGGGCATTGAATTTGCTATGCAATGCCATGACTTGTTCCAGCAGAGGTCGCAATGCTTCCGTCAGCATCTTTTGCAGCTCTGTAGTTGTGTCCTGTCTAGAGACAGGGCTTGCTGGACCGGCAGTTCCGGCAAGAAGCTTAGGTTTCACATGTTTGTCTTTCTCATCCTTCCTCATGGGCACCATGTTTGGGGATTGTTTACTTTTTGTAAAAGTTATCACAGTCTCCGATACTCTTTAAACAGCTTGGTAAGTTCTTAAATGCTTTTTATTTCAGTCTGTCTTGCTTCATTAGTCCACCCCTCTTTTCGTAATTGCACAAAGTTCACTTAGCTTTTCTTAGTGGGGGAGAGTTCCTGCTTTCAAAGGGTAGGTTTTCGACTAGATCTTCGGTGTTTCTCGGTTAAACTCCAACTCATGTTTCAACAATAGATCCGCTTTCATTTTAAATTGCTCGGCCACCAAATGCTTGCTCCGGTATGTGATTTCTGATTCCCATTTGGGACGCTCCGCGGCAGGACCTTCGGGGCATAGAGAAAGCCCCTCTTCGCCGGCAGGGTCACTGAAGGAAGAGCCTTCTAGCGCCCCATGGCTGTGAGCCTCATGAGGAGGCTCCAGGGGTGGCATGGACAATCACACACCCTCCTCACCGCGGAGACCGGGCTCTGGCAGTCGTCTCCCGGAGACCGGGAGAAAGCAGCCACCATGGCGAACGCCAAAACCGGAAGTCGAATTTTTCATTTTATTTTTAATCTCTTCAAGAAAGCTGTTTCTAAAATTTGTAATGGTATCAGAAAATGCTGGATCACAAAAGTGTTTTCCCTTTCTCTGGGACTCAAATGTCTCTTTTGCTCCAACTCCAAAGTCACTTTTCTGTTACTCTTTGAACCACAGTATCTTCCCCCACTCAGTTCTAAAGAACTCAGGCTGACATTTGGAAATTGCTTTTTTAAAAGGAAACTTTCAGGTCAGCTGGAAAAATGATTCCTTCCATTGTATTAATTGCTGATTTTTCTTTTCAGAGTAAGCATCTCTTCAGAGAGGTATATTAAGGAAGTCAGTACAGAAGTGAAATCAGAAAAGTTAGCTTTGTTATAAATAGCTGTGGTAGGAAAACAGGTGTTTGTCTGTGGAGCCAGTGGTGTGTATTTTAAGAAATAGAGACCTAAAAATATTCTAATGGAATAGACCTACAATGAATTACTTAACTGTGTAGCCTGAAGTGGGCATTC
>NW_015176075.1:122442-129644 GCF_001447785.1 Gekko japonicus | reverse complement strand
CAGTTATATCTCCAGAATTTAGCATAGAACACAGTGTGATTTACAAGCAAGCTTGAAATCATGATGTTCCAGTAACTGGATACTTCACTGTGTATTTCTATCTTTCCTTACCCCCCCCCCCCAAAAAAAACCCCACAACCAAAGAAAGATTAGAAGTGTTGATTATTCTGTTTTGTCTGTACACAAATAAGCATTTTTTCTTTGCCAGTTTTACTTTCATTCGTAATACCTAACCTGAATTTTAAATTTGTAAGACTAGCAATCATTAGTATAACAGGCAGCAGAAATGAGAACATTTAAATGATACACGACATGGAAATTCTGTGAGCCCGTTTGCGGGGAGGGCGGGGTAAAAATGCAAAAAATAAAATAAAATAAAAATGTTTGGCTGAAAAAACAACCCGGGATATTGTTGCCAATTACAGACTGGCAAATTCCTGGATATTGGGAGTTGGTACCTGGGAAGGAATCTCAGCAGGGATGTGATGCTATAGAAGCTGCCATTTCCTTTGCAGAAACTGATCTCTGTAGTCTGGTGATGGTCACCCGCAAGTCTGAGAGAAATCTAGGCCCAAAATTGACGTTGATAACCCTAAATGGGGACTTTTATCTATCAGGGCCATAGCCTTATGCATTTTGGGGAGGGGTTGTGGAATGAGTTTTGTGATGCCATTTTAGTGTTCTGGCTGTCACTTTATTTTGGCCCTGGTCACACGGGAGGTTTAGGGCCGGAAGAGGGAAGGATCAGGGGCGCAGCAAACGGGCGCAATCAAACCACAACATCTGGGAAGTGGCGCACACCCATCCTCGATCCGGCCCTTCAGGTCAAACATGCGCATCAAAAAAAGAGAACCTGCTGGCATTGGAAGGACATGATTGTAAGTTTGGTTGGCATGCCTACCTATGGTATGGAAAAACAAAAATGGACAATCTTTTCAAACACCACTACATAAGAACGATATTTGAGACTTGGACGAGATATAAAAGATTTTTTTTTTGAACAAAAACCACTTTGGATAGTTCCAGCAGAAGTAATTAACCCATATTCGAGACATAAAGGAGAAGATTGGATACCGTATAGAGACATTTTAAAGGTGGAAGGGAGAAGTTTTGAGATAAAAGGTAGAGAGGAGATAGACTTTGAATATGACTGGTTAAATTATAGACAGATTCATGACTTATATAAAACTGACAAGAAAGATTTTGGGTTTAGGGAAAAATATAATGAAATGGAGTGTGTGTGGGTGGAAAAAGGGGGGAAAATGATATCTAAAATTTATAAGGTATTGTTAAAATGGTATACAGAAGATGAAACGGTAAAAGAACAAATGATAAAATGGGCAATTAATATGAATCAAGAGATATCTATGTCATCTTGGGAATATTTATGGAAAAATTCAATGAAAATTTCAACATGTAATAATTTAAAAGAAAATTGTTATAAAATGATGTATAGATGGTATATGACGCCCAAAAAGATTGCCAATATGAGTGATAATATGTCTAAGAAATGTTGGAAATGTAGAAAAGCAGAAGGTTCTTTTTACCACATGTGGTGGACTTGTGATAAAGCTGTGAATTTTTGGATGGAGGTCCATAATGAAATGCAGAAAATTTTGAAATGTACTTTTTAAAAAAGAACCAGAAATATTACTTTTCGGCCTTAAAATGGAAGAAGTGAATGTAGCAAAGAGAACATTGATATGGTATTTGATTACAACGGCCAGAATGACTTATGCTCAATGCTGGAAGCAAGAAAGAATACCCGAATTATGGGAATGGATAAAGAAGTTACTTTTTATGGCAGAAATGTATAAAATGACAAGAAAATTAAATAACAAAGAAGATGAGGAATTTTTCGCAGATTGGAAGGATTTTAAAGAGTATATAGAGAAACACTGGGATGTCAAGAATAATTTGTTTTGCTTTAATAATTATTAAGAATAGATTAAAGATATGTTTAAATGAAATGGTTATAGAATAGGTTACCTACAAGGTTGAAAATTATGAAAAAGGTAGTAAAAGAAACTGTGAACTTTTAAGTATTGCTAAAGAGAAGGGAAAGAACAAGAGAACGGGACATGGTGGGGGTGGGAGCGCTGCGGGAAGCCTGAAGTAGGGGAGGGAGGGTGATTGGGAAAAGGGATGTATTAAGAAAGGTGAAATGGCAATAATATTGGACATGTTGTTATATCCTGATAATAAAATTTTTTTTTAAAAAAAGAACCTGCTAAAGAGCAGGACTTACCTAAAATGCCGCAGCAAGCGCGGCTGTTGGATCGCCGGCGCGGCCGTCTGCAGGAGCACCCCCCCCCCCGTGTGGCAGGGGCCTTTGATTGGTACTTTTGCTGCATAGTTACATCATCTTGATGTGCATTGTCTTCATTATTGGATGTTGACATAGTTGCTCCCCATGTTTGTGCTACTTTCTATTGATACTGTTTTGCTTTTTAAAAAAAAAACTAGGAATACATCACATTAGCCATGACATAGCAGCTGCTGACATGGCAATACTGTAGGACTGACCTGTTAAAACTTCCACTGGAAGTTCAGTTTTTAGTCAGCAGTTCAGGAAGCTGAATGTGATGTTGTGTCCAGGCTCAGTTATCTACATCAAAGTTCTTCAACCAAAAGTAACACTGTGATCTCTAGTAGTAAATATACTTAATTTATCCTTTGACTTTTAGTATAATTAAATCATTTCAGCATTGTTGAAGTAGAGGAAGGGAGAGAAAATGTCATAAATTACAAAAGTTAAAATTTGAATCAATTTTTTAAATTCATCCCAAACATTAAGGAAGTATGAGATACCTTGTGATTCTTGTGAAATAATTAAGAAAGAAAATCTTTTTGAGAAAGGGATCGCTGACACTAGCAGAAGAGACTGAAAGCAGAAGCTATAATATGAGGAATATTGTAGAGTTAATAAACACACCTTTTTTTGTAGTTTTAACAATTTTTTGTTGTTTTAAAGGAAACCATAACATGGTTCTGTCAAAGAGGCTTAGCATATGAGTTAAAATGTGTTTGTGTTGCTGTTAACTATAAAAAAAGAGGTACTGGATTTGTCTGCTACAGCTGGGGCCTTTGAGCCAAATTCATCATTTGTAGTGGATTTGAGAGGCTTGTCTGGGAAGCCATTTAAGCAGCCCAGTTCCAGTGAGAGATCTGATAATGGTCAGTGAAAACAGTAATCCCAAAGGCCCAAAGGGCTAACAACAGTCAATAACATGGCTGCCAATCTTTAAACTTAATCATAACATAATGATATCCTTAATATTGAAAGGAGGTTATTTTTCAAATTGTGTCTGTAGCAGACAGACATTAGATAGATATGCATTGAGAAACAGTGACCGGAATAAAATTGTATTGGACAGTCAATACAATTGAGAAACAGTGACCGGAATAAAATTGTATTGGACAGTCAATAAGGAATGTTAGAGTTCTCTCAATCTGTGATAAGAATGTATTTTGTTGAAATTAGGCTTGACTAAATACAATAGTGAAGCATTGTACTACTATGTGAAATTTTTTGGGGTGCCACATCGGTAAGAATTAAGCTGCAGTCACTACTAAGTTTTGCCAGTTTGCTACCCGGATTTACCTTTAAAGCCACTGATGAATCCCGAACCCACTTCTGCGGAAGTGTAACGTGTGGACATTTCTATGGAGAACAACTGTCAGGATGAGAATGTGGGGGTAATTAGTAACATATATTGCATAGTATTACCAGATGTCAGTTCCCAAATCTTGCCTGGAACTTTAAAATACCAAAACCAAGGATGCATCCACTGTCACCTGCCCTGTTTCCCAATAGTTGCTTTGCCTGCTCTTCCCAAATATGGGGCAAAACTAAAGTTGTTCCAGCAGGCTCTTCCCCAAATATGGGGCAAGACTAAAGTTGGTCCAGCAGGCAAGCAGGTAGGACCTTTTAAAGGTATAGTCATATTCTTCTTCACATCTGTAATCTGAGCAGATGAACTCAGGCACCCAACAAATACAATAACCTCTAGACAGGTAATTGTAAAATTACCATAATGGTTTGAGGCCTACCAGTTGCTTGTATGATCCTTGCCCTTTCTGGCTACTTAAATCTGCCTGGGGGAAGGCTGGCTGACTGAATCCAAGAGGAAATTAATGCCTTTTGGGAGGGGGTAATCACCCCAGTCTTCAAACAGGCTGTGGTGCATCCACTTCTAAAGGAGCCTACTCTGGACCCAAGAGATCTCAGTAATTACCAGCCAGTCTTAAATGTTCCATCGTTGAGCAAGGTAATTTAATGGGATATGTGTTTGTGTGGCTGGACAACTTTCAAGCTTTATTGGATGAGGTGAATTGTTTAGATCAGGGGTGTCAAACATGCGGCCCAGGGGCCAGATCAGGCCCCCGGAGGTCTTCTATCATGCGGCCCAGGGGCCAGATCAGGCCCCCGGAGGTCTTCTATCAGGTCCGCAGTGGAACTGGCTGTCTTCTGCTTCTTCTTCCAGTTCTGCTGCTGCTGCATCATCGTAGGTTTGCAGCTTACAGATACACACCTGAACAGCATACTCAAGATTGCAACAGCACAAATATTTTGATGCAATAATTCAGAGCAAGAGGTGTCAGTTAAACAAAATATTGCAAGAGTGCTAATGTTTTAAGCATGTTTTTATTTTAAGTTAAAAAACCACTTTGTGTAAGTTTATATCTCCACTACCTGGCATTACATTTTAAGACACCCATGGCCCGGCCCAACAAGGTCTCCTTTATGTCATAACAAATGAGTTTGACACCCCTGGTTTGGATCTTTTCCAATCAGGTTTAGGCCAGGTTATTGGATTGAAACAGCCTTGATTGTTCTGGTGGATGACCCGGAGATTGACCAGAACATCTTTGCAGATTTCAGTATCATTGGTCGTGGTTTCCTTCTAAACTGCCCAAACCTCCTTTTTTTTGGGGGGGGGGGGGAATGGGAGGCACCATTTTGTGATGTTTCCAGTCAGATATAGAGGACAGATTTCAGAAGGTGATGCTGGGAGACTGCTACTGAGCTCTCTGCTTGGAGGCAGTTTTGGAGTAGATGTCAGCTAATAAGCTTAGTCCTAACAAGATAGAAGTGCTACCAGTGAGCAGGATGTCTTACCCAGGACTTAAGATGTCACCTTTTCTCAGTGGGGTTGCACTTCTCTTGAAGAAACAAGTCTGTAGTTTGAAGGCTCTCTTGGACCCAGGCCTACAGGCAGCAATTGTGTCCAAAAGGTCAGGAGTGCCTTTTACCAGTTTCAACTTGTTCGCCAGCTGTGGCCTTTCTTGAGTGGAAAAGATCTGACCACTGTGATGCATGCCCTGGCTACATCTAGATTAAATTACTGCAATGCACTGTACATGGGGCTGCCCTTGAAAAGTTTTCAGAAACTTCAGTTGGTACAGTATGCTGCAGCTAGCAGGTTGACTGGAGTGGGTCATAGGGACTGTATCACTCCAGTAGGCCCATCTACATTGGCTCCCCATCTGTTCTGGGCACAATTCAAGGTGCTAGTGTTGACCTTTAAAGCTTTATGTGGTTTAGGAGCAACATACCTGAAAGACCACCTACTCCATTTTGAACCGACCTGATCACTACAGTCATCTTCAGAAGCCCTGCTTTGGGTGTCCCTACCTTCTGAGATTAGGTGGGTAACAACCTGGAATATGGCCTTCTCATCCATGGCACCAAAACTCTGGAACTCTCTCCCCAGGGACACTTGTCTGTCCACTTCTGTTGTCATTTTCCACTGGCGGGTGAAGGCTTTTTCACTTAATTTGGTATTTCCTCAGGGATACCTCCTTATTGCCAAATGTTTTTAAAAAATATTTTTGTATGTACTTTAACTCTGGTTTTAATTGTTTCAGTGAAGTGTTTTGTTTGGTTTTTAAGATATGGTTTTATTTGTTTTAATTTGTCAACTGCCTTGATGGCCTTTATGAGGGCAGGGAGATATAAAATTGTTAAATAAATAAAAATAATGCCTAGTACCTGAATTCAAACAGCATGTTCCTTTACAGATCTTTCCAGCAGGCATCAGAAAGCCTACTATATAGTGAGATCCATTTTTGTTTCCTAAATTCACTACTAAAAACACCTCAAAACGAAATGTAAAGAGCTTCCTATGTCAGATTACTACTCTTTGCATAGCTTCTTGACTAACCAGACTACAGTGCAGGGTAACATTGTGCCTGAGGGGTCTCTTCAGTTCAGTTTCTTTTTGTGCTTCTTGTTGCTGTCACATAAATGTTCTCCAGGATTACTTGGCAGCCTACTCCAATCAAGATTAGCTTCATGTACACTGAGAGTTAATTCCTTGTTTGCCTGTTGTTGCCTGCTGGAGCCACACTGCTTTTGTTCTGAGTGCAACTGCCACCATCCTTATACTAATAGCCAAGTTGCCCCCGTGAGTGCGGATATCTAAATCCGCGCTCCGGGGGCAGCTGGGGGGCCGGGGGAGGTTTGTGCACACGTGGGGCAGTCCCCACGTGTGCACAAAAATGCTAAAAGTTTTAAAAAAATTGGGGGGGATGTTTAAATCCCCCCGAAAGTGCAAGAGCGTTCCGTGCACATGCGCACGGAACGCTCTGCAAACGGTGCCGCGGCAACACGCAACGGGAGGGCAGGACACGGCTGGGAAGGCGGGCAGGCGGGGAGAGACAGCCAGGCCCGGCGGGAGGGCCGGTGCAGAAATGAAGCCAGATCGGGTTTCCAAAAAAAGGGGGGGGAAACCTAAAAATAATTTTAAAAAACCCTAGGTTTAATAATGGGCGATCCTGGAGTTTATGAGCATGCTCCAGCCGGAACCAATCCTCCTCGGCGCTGCTTGGGAATCAAAATAATCCACGCCGGAGCCAGGCGAGTGGAAGCGGGTGGCCGGGAGAAACGAGTGGGATCGATGCCGCCCTGGAGGAGCTGCAGCAGGGTCGGGAAGAGGCGGCCACTCTCTCTCCCCTCACTGCGCCCCAGATTCTGCGACCCAAAGAGCCCGGCCCTCTCTGCCGCCTCACCTGGAGGCGCCTAGGCCTTTTGGAAAGGTGTTTGGGACCTTTTAAAGACACAGTGCACGCATTCGCCTGGCTGGAGGGTGGATGGGTCTGGGGGGGGAGGGATCGACCTTCCAAGCAGACTCCCCACCCACCCACCCAGCTGGACTTGGGGGCGAGGAGAGGGTGAGACCCTTTTTTCAAACCTCACC
>NW_015176075.1:116317-121383 GCF_001447785.1 Gekko japonicus | reverse complement strand
TGGAGGATACGGGGGAGGAACCGACAGGATGGGGGGGGACTTACCACCTCCTGCTGCTTTCTCCTCTACCTGGTGAGTTTGAAGCTCCCCCCCCCGCGAGTATCGCGGGTCCGCCCCTTGTCACCTCTAATAGTTGGGAAAGCAAACCTGTGTGGGGCTGGACTGGCTGCTTCACATAGGCTTTTATTGGTCCCCTCCCCTCTGCCTCATTGACTAGCAGTTTTTAGCTTGGCTCAGCTGACTGGGAGTTGAGATAGGGAGAGATCACAACATGAAATTAACTTCTTGTTCTCATTCCCAAATCCAGTTTTTGTTAACCTGGTATTTTGCCAGCTCTGTAAAGTCTCTGCACTCTCCTTCTGTGCCGTGGAAAAACAGAACAGAGATGTTTGCTTTCAGTAAACATTTTTTTCTTGTCTTTTCTTTTATGTATACATTAATAGGAAGGAAGAGGAACAATTAAAACCACTTTGAGTTTTCTTTTTAGCTAATTCTAGCCCATAAAAAAGTTTAAATGCTGCTGACTAAAAGGGAGGAACGGTCACAAACTTTCTCAGTAAGCAGAAGGAAGGCTTTAAGAGCCAGAAGCTCCCTGTGTGATGGTTTCAAGCACTGGCAGCTTCTGTTGACCTTAGGAAGGCAAGTTATCCCCACCCTCCATCCAAAATCAGGTCACTAGCTCAAAAGTTCATTGTGGTGCATTAAGACACCAAGGCCTGACAGTTCTATTTACTGTCACCAAATGCCCCGCAATTTAAGGTTTGGCCCTCACTGGAAAAGTTTGCACAGTCCATCACAGCTCCAGCTTCATAAAATGGATATAAATAACTTCCAACAGGCCTTCACTTTGAATGCTGATCTTGCCTTCTGTCTCCACTTGCAGTTTATGACTGGGACAAGCTGCAGGCCCATCAGAAATAGCAGAATGGAACCATTTGGGAATCCCATTGATGTTTCTCTTCATGATTCTCTAATTTCTGATGGGTTTGAACCAACCGATTTCTTCTCCAGCCTTTCCCCTTTCAGCTGACCCTCACTTACTCCCAACATTCCATCCCTTCTATCTAAAGCATATTTAGTCTTGTCAGACGATTGGGGGAGTCTTTGTTTTTCCATTTTGGTTAATTTAAAAAGTCTTCTTTTTAGTACCTGAGAGTCTTTTGAGTAGGTAAAGATCCCTATCTTATCTGCGATGACCTTATGGTGCAGTTTCCATCACCCATGCAGGGGCAGCCATTTTGCTGTAATTAAATACACCAATAAGTATCATGGGGGTGGGTGGGGTCTGGGGACTTAATCTGAACCACAGCACTATGTTTTGAGATGTAGAGGTCACGTAAGCATTCCAGATCTGACACTTAGTCACCTGTCACAGTGGCACAGCAAATCTCACCCCATGGAAGATGAAACAAAAGTTTCCTTTTGTCTGACACCTCTGATATCCCAGCCCAGTCTTTAGCTTTGCACCCAATTCTAAAAGTGGGAAGTGCAAAAAAAAAGTGAAACTGTTTATTGAGTTGTCATTTTCAGAGGGAATATTTGCGCAGCATGCAACTTTCTGCTTGTTCAAAAGTGAACCCTCTGCTTCCCAAGAAAACCCTGACATACGGTTCCAACAAGGAGGGATCTTGTCATCAGTTATTAGAACCAGGGCATTGACGGCATCTATCTGACTTTGTCAGCTATGAGAGCGTGCTGCTCCAAACCGTAAACTTTTTAACGTATCTCCTGGTGTCAGGGCAGTCCCACGGGTTTTTGGTGCTAGGCAGCCCATGACCCTGGCATGTGGAGGCATGTGGTGCTGGGCAGGCAAGGAGCCACTAGTGGCCTCCTGGTTCTTCCATTCTTCCTCCTCCTGTTGAGGAGCTGGGGCTGGGGGGCAAGCCAGAAATAGGGGAAGACGGACCAGGTGAGCACTCCCTAGCCTCCATTGCTAATCATGCAGTTTTCCTGGATAGTAGTAGTGCCCACGGTAGGGCTTGGTGGTAGTGCTCATGGCTAATATGTGCCATGGCTACTCTGGCCCCAGCCAGGATTTGTCCTGAGCCTCTTTTGGTGCCTTGGCACCACATGCCTAGCTCTGCCTAATGGACTGGCCAGCTCTGAGGAAGGTGTAACTATTAGATGAAAAATTTGTATATTTAACTGTATAGTTAGCCTGAAGCTGTTTTTCTTTTAATTTTTTCATTCTGTTTTTCCCATTCCAAATGTCCATTTATTCAGTTATTTTGTGTGTGCTTAGAAATTAACCTTCCAAACTGGAACTTTTACTAGGAGAGACTACTGCTCTGTTCACCTACCAAGGCTATTGAGGAGGGGCGTTGCCTTGTGGAGATGAGGAAGTTGTAGGTTCTCTTCTGGGCAGGGAAGTGATATTCTTCCTGTCTTCCACATGCTCAAAAGCAGACTGATCTGGGGCAGTCCAGCAGTATCACACACAGAGTTACTGCCCCCAGTGATGTCACAGTGTCCGAGGTTGCTGTGAAGCATGCCTAACATATGTGTACACAGTGGATCTAGCAGGAATAAGGTGTCTTGCCCTGTTCTGTCACAATAGGACCCATCTTTCCAGTACATCAGGTGTTCATGCAGAACAAAAATTGCTCAAAAATGCTAGAAAAGGAGAATGAGAATGTGTAGCATCCCAAGGTGGAGGGAGAAGAGGAGGAGCCGAATGGTGGTGGTGAAGTGGACGTAAGGAGTAGGTGTAGATGTGGTGGCTTGAGTAGGTAAAGATAAGGTAGTGAGGGTTGAGAGGACAGAGGGAAGGCACAATGCAGGATGGCAGGAAGACTATTCCTTATATTTTCATTTGTGCAGCATGCGCACACAGACACGCAAACTAGAATGTATAGAGATACAGAGACCACAGAGACAGACAAACCATTTGATTCAGGTTGTCATCCCTGAATAGATTAACCATCTCTATCATCCTGTAAAGTGTTCCCTGTGATTTTAACCACACATCAGGTGCAGATGTGTTCTAAAATAGCTGTCTGTATGTAGGGAGTGTCTCTGGTTCAATAATAGAGCATATAGAATGTCTCATTCTCGATTTCTGGCATCTGCCGGTTAAAATATTTAAAATAACAGATATTGGAAAAGATCTTTTTGTGCCTGAAACCCTGGAGCTGTGCTGCCAGTCAAAGCCGGTACCACTGAGCTAGATGGACCCGATGGCCTTACTTAGTATTAGGCAACTTGATGTATGTTCAGCTAGTTTAGCAAGTGGTTACGTGTACATTATGGTAAGTTACCACTTAGTATGCAGTCATCATCAGTATCCACCCTGTGCTTCTTAACAAAGGGGGATCATCTGTAGAATAAGGAGCTCTTCTGCTGAAACTATCTCCTCAGTATGTGCATGCAGTCAAAGGCTTGACTGCTTGCACCCTAACAGAGTTTGCTCACCTAAACCGTAGCTGTTGTAAAGAGGGTGAATATGTCTCGGAAGGGCTGTTTTGACCAAACTGTCACGCAAGGGAAATGTTGAAATAATCTCTCTCTACATCGGTGTCTTTTTCTCCTCTTCTTTCTCTTTCCATTTAGTGGGAACGTTTTTGTAAGCTTTTTGGCACTGGCTGTTCCTTGGTGCTGCCTTTGTTTTTATGTGATTAAAATGCCCTGTTCATCGGTGGCACTATCTAATCTAACTCAAGCCATTTCTAGAGTCCCTGTTCTGTCATCACTGTGCTTTGTTTGGTCCCATTTACAGAGAGTATACTTTACTCAGCAGATAATTGGCTCATGCTGAGTCTGATAAAGTCTTTTCTTCTGCTTTGGATCAACTGACCTGGACAAAAAACATAACTCATGGATATTTCTGTCCCTAGCAGCAGGTAGGGGTTTGGTTTATTCCCTTTTTTCCTTCTTTGCATTAGGGGTGGTTCCTAGTGCTTTCCATAGCTGTAACAATTGTGTAGTACCAGAAAGTAGAGAAATACCTAGCATTTTAACTTGGTGTCTCATTATGATTTTTGTCCATAGAAAAATGTTGTTCTTTTTCTTAAAACTAGAATTCCTGCTTGGTATTGAGGAAGGAGTGATAGTTCCTAAAATCAGCTGTGGAAATAGCATAAGAAAAAGCCTTTCTTCAGGCTTGTATGTTAGATATTTCAGCACCCCACCCCCATTTATTTACCTTAATCCTGAGGAAAAGAATAAATATTTAATCAAAACTCCATTCCAAGTGCACTGGTCCCAACCAATGTTCCCTGTAAGCTGTGGAGTCTTGTGAGCAAAAATTCTACTTTGTGAGCTACTGGCATTAAAGTTGTGAGTGAACGATTTGGCTCCTGCATAAATTAGTTTGCTCTGGAGCCATCCTTCCTGAGCTAAGACAAAAATGTGTGAGCCGGAGGCTAAAAAACTGTGAGCTAGCTCACACTAACTCAGCTTAGAGGGAACATTGGTCCCAACATCTGAGGGACCAAAAGAGCTGTTGGCTTAGAATGTAGAGCAGAGTTCCCCCCCCCAGAAAATGCAGGATTTCTCTTATTAATGGAGGAACTATTTGATTGGCAGCTGTATTTCTGTACTGAGCCTTCATATAGGCAGGAGCTGTCATTGGCCTCAACGGTCATCAGCAGGGCAAAAGTATTCTCAGAGCACAGTTCTTCCCTCCAGTACTATTTCCCCAGAGGGATAAGAAACTTCTCGGTGGGGGAATGATATTCCCTTAAAGGTAATGTGGAGGACTGAAGCGTTTCGCGATCGTGCGAAGCGAGCGACGGCCACTTTTGACAGTTTGGGCAATATACAGCCCAACGCATCACTCCCCAGCGAGGGGGGGGGGACAAGCAGGCAGCAGCGCCCTAGAGGGAGTGTGAGGTTGGCGTAATCCAGCTTCGGAAGAAGCTGAATTGGGCTTTGACCTCCTCCCACGAAGAAGGCAAGTGCCAAGCAACTCTATAGTGGCCGATCGAGCCGGATTACCGGCATAAATTCTCCGTCAGCCGATCTCTTTGAAGAAGGACAACAACTGTGAGTTAAAAGAAACAATGCGAAACCCGTTTTGAACGTGCTAGATAACAAAAACGTGCCGCTTACCTGAACTGAGTTTGGAG
>NW_015176075.1:112783-116049 GCF_001447785.1 Gekko japonicus | reverse complement strand
GCATTAAAGTTGTGAGTGAACGATTTGGCTCCTGCATAAATTAGTTTGCTCTGGAGCCATCCTTCCTGAGCTAAGACAAAAATGTGTGAGCCGGAGGCTAAAAAACTGTGAGCTAGCTCACACTAACTCAGCTTAGAGGGAACATTGGTCCCAACATCTGAGGGACCAAAAGAGCTGTTGGCTTAGAATGTAGAGCAGAGTTCCCCCCCCCAGAAAATGCAGGATTTCTCTTATTAATGGAGGAACTATTTGATTGGCAGCTGTATTTCTGTACTGAGCCTTCATATAGGCAGGAGCTGTCATTGGCCTCAACGGTCATCAGCAGGGCAAAAGTATTCTCAGAGCACAGTTCTTCCCTCCAGTACTATTTCCCCAGAGGGATAAGAAACTTCTCGGTGGGGGAATGATATTCCCTTAAAGGTAATGTGGAGTCATGTGCTTAAGTGAAGAGTCTAGGGTTACCAGGTCCTACCTCTGATCCGGCAGGGGGCTCCTGTGTCCTTGTCGGGATCTTCTGCCACATGTGCTTTGCTGATGTGGGTGGTGATGCTCCAGTTTTTTTGGCAAAACTCTATGGTTTTTTTGCCCTCAAAACCATAAAGTTTGCCCAAAAACTAGAGTGTCACTCCCCTGACGTCAGCAATGCAATGATATCACTACCAGGTGACGTCATTGCAATGCTGATGCAGGAGGGGGCTGTTCAGGGACGGGGCTTCCCTTGCCAGCCAGCTGGCTGGTGGCAGATTGGAGCCCCCAATATCGGGATCCCCTGCCCCAACTGGGGGGATGTAGCAACCCGAGCTGCAGTGTTAGAAGAGTCAAATAACAAATATACACACTGCAAAAACCTTTTTTTGTAAATTAATGTGTTCTACTTGTTAACTCTCCTGCCAACCTAGCAGTTCGAAAGCAAGAAATTGCAAGTAGATAAATAGGTACCACTTCGGTGGGAAGGTAACAGCGTTCCGTGCACCTTGGTGTTTAGTCATGCCGGCCACATGACCACGGAAACGTCTTCGGACAGCGCTGGCTCTTCGGCTTTGAAATGGAGATGAGCACCGCAACCCTAGAGTCGGACTCGAGCAAGGGAACCTTTACCTTACTTGTTAACTACCATCTTATAAAGTGCATTGTGTGCTATTATAATATTCTAAAACAGGTATATATATTCATTACATGCAATAAACAATGATAATCAGTTCATTCAGTATAATAACTACCAGTCAATTTACATCATATTTTTTTTCAAAGTCAAACCCCAACGGGAGTTTCTAGAATTATACGCCCGCTTCTCCTTGCTTGGAAGTCTTCTAAGAAAGACAGGAAATCTTCTTAAGAAAGACAGGAGCACTCTGTCTATGAACCTCAGCTACTTAATGTGCCTTTTGTAGGACCAGCAACAAACATCAATGTCACTACAAAAGAAAGCTTTCCCCCTTCCACTCTGCCATGGAAGCTTGCTGGGTGACCTTGGGCCAGTCACACAATCCCAGCCTAATCTGCCTCACAGAGTTGTGAGGATAATGGTTTCCCATTTGGGAGAAAAGTGGGGTATGAACATCCTAATAACAGTCTTGGGACATAACTGGAAAAGGCTACTTGAAACTGTTGCTGTCCAAGCATCGAGCCATAACATCTGCTCAAGGAAGACTCTCAGATAAGAAGCTGTACTTTTATAGGGAGGGTGACTCCAAGCAGAGCAGATTGCCCACCTACTCCTAAATAAACAAGACTACCAACATTCAACATTTCCAATTGATCTGAATAGAGCACTCCTTTGGCATTGGCTTTAAGTGTCAGGTTTTTGGATTGCACTTGCTGCAAAATAAATGTGTTATTCCCCTCACATGCTATGGGATGTAAGCATGTACCTGCACAATCTGTTAAATATGCCTGTTGAAAGTATAACATATGGAATGCCCTTTAGTGAGTTCCTTTTGCAGAATGGTAACATAAATGTCTTGCAAAGCACTTTTGACACACAGATGCTACAGAAATGAATATTAACAACCAAGATTGCAACAGTGGGTAGGCCTGGTTTTGTTGTTGTCTTTGCTGCAAACCTGCTTGCTTGCAGTACCTAAAACCTATTTGTTACCAGGTAGATAGCTAATATTTATTTATTTATTTATATTTCAATTTGTATCCCGCTCACCCCCTAAGGGCTCTGGGCGGCTTACATGTTCCAATTCATACAATCCTAAACCTAGGGGACGTGACAAGCCTACCAGGCACCCTTTCTGTGTAGCGGATCTTCGTTGTTACTGCCGGCGTCCACTCCAGCGCTGGTCTTTGAGGTTCCTCCTTCCAGCTGTTGCAAATTCATTTCCGGGCCTGGACCACTCGCACTTCCGCGCATGCTCGCGGCCTCCGTCCAAGTAGGCTCCGGCCTGCGTCGCTCTGCCTCCGCGCTTGTTGGTCCGGCCTCCTTCGTTCGCCTTTTGCCTCGCCAGCCACCGCCATATTCTTTCCGCCGCCGTCGTTCACTGTTTCGCCGCCGCTACACAAGGGACGGGTGCCCCCCCACTCTATTAGCAGGTACCCATTTATCTAGTCGCCCTTTAACGGGCTTTCGAGCCGCTGGGTGGGCGGGAGCTGGGACGTAGGCCGGGAGCTCACTCCGGCCGCGGTGGGGCTCGAACAGCCGAAGCTGTTCGGCCAGATGTTAATGCAGGCTGCACTTACTGCCTGTGCCACCGCTCCCTTCCTAATAAGGAAATAGTTAAAGCTGAACTGCATAGGCAGAGAGCCAAATACTGGGAAATGGCTGAGTTCATGGAAGCAGATCTTTTTTTACCACCTTCCTGTTCTCCCAGTATCCTCCATCTCACTTGTATGCCAGTTCAATCAGTGAGTTCCCACGCAGGCTGACTGGTGCTGCTTACTTTTCATGGGGGGGGGGGGAGATGTACCTCCTGAGCCAGTGGATAAAAGTGAAATTTTTCCCTCTGTCTACCAAGCAAGTTCTGGATAATGGACTAACTTAGGGAAGCAGACGTGTTGTTATACAAAATCAGAAAGCCTTCTTAGAGCTACTGAGATGGTGCAGAGAATGCTGACCAGTGGGAGAACACCCCTATCATACACATTTCTGTTGATGCTGAGTTTCAGACTCTCCCAGAATATGTATCATTGACAGTGTTCTTAATGGTGCATTATTTGGGTCAGATCATGCTTAGCAAAGTTCCAAAAGTACAGCCCTAGTTATTTCAGGACTCCATAGATAAGAGGTCTTGAGAAACTTCCAGTGAAATTGCTATATTTCT
>NW_015176075.1:98524-112756 GCF_001447785.1 Gekko japonicus | reverse complement strand
GAGATTGGATTTATACCCCGCCCTTCACTACCCAAAGGTGTCTCAGAGCGGCTTACAAACTCCTTTCCCTTCCCCTCCCCACAACAGACACCCTGTGAGGTAGGTGGGGCTGAGAGAGCTCTTGATAGAAACTGCTCTTTTTCAAGAACAGCTCTTATCAGAACTATGGCTTGCCCAAGGTCACCCAGCCAGGCGCAAGTGGAGGAGTGGGAAATCAAACCCGGTTCTCCCACATTAGAGTTCACACAACCACTACACCAAACTGGCTCTTCATCATTGGAATACATTTATCATTTACTTGTCAACCCTTCTTATATTTTATTTTATAATCATTTCACGTGACACTGTCAGTTGACCAATGCAATACCCCTGTGAAATGCACCATAAAAATAATAATTATTTTTCTGGAACCAACCTGTTTTCATAAAATATAATTTAATCTATTTCAAATGGGCAGACTGAGATCCAAACTTGCTGAGTTTCCTGTTCACTTGCAGCCATATGTCCGCTTTTTCTCCGCCCCAGTGGTTAACAGATAGGGAATCACCCCCTCGTGTTACTCTTCTATAGACTTAGGGTTTATATCTGCCTTATGCTGCAATTGACTTCTAAGCTACTCAGACGCCTTTCTTCTAGTTTGGCAGTGGAGGCACGAGGGAAGAGGTGGAGCGCTTGCCTGGGACTTTCAGGGTTTTTTTTATTTTTTAGCCCCCCGGAGGGGATTTGTTATTGCATTTTTTAATAGACTACAAACTACAATGAAAAATTGGGAAGAGGTAACTACATATAGGGAGAAAGGAAAGAAAACCACAACTAACTAAAAACCCAAGTATAGGAGGTCATGACAACAGCTTATATAAATGTTAATCTTAAATTGCTAGTATTACTTTGAACAGTGTTGTAGCTTCTCCTTGCACAGGTGCAGTGGAATGTAGTGGTGTTCTTATCTCTACCCAGTGGGCATAACTCAGGGTTACAATTGCAGTCTTGGGAAGCCATTAAAAAACCTCAAATATTCCTGGACTATCTGCTTTTGAATCATTATAAACATAAAAGACAGTGCAAGGACCCCAGGAAATGAAAAGACTGACTAGAATGAAGGAAATCATTTCTAGGTAAAAGGAAATGAAGTTCTAATTTCTCAAATGTATCTAGTATAGGAAGTACAATCAGTGGTGTGGATCTAACTACAGGGAGCCTTTGTCCAGCCTAAGGAACTTTCCTCTAGCTTAATTAGTCTTCCTCCAAAGGCAGAGCCACTCAAATTGGTGGAAATCTCCCCAGATTGGAGGAAGGCTTCAAACTTGAGCCAAAAGAAAAGGTAAGATGTAAACATATTTAAATAAATAAACTTTGCTCAGTTGCAGTGGAAGGGAAAGGGGTAGGATTTACCCCATGTCAGGTAGCCCTGTCATAGATGGAATGTGGAGGGGTACTCTCCTTCTCAGCTCTACCCTGCTCTTATGTTTGACCTTGTAGATGTTCCAGCTTCAGTTTACACGGCTGGGAAAATGAACAGCTTTTCTGCCCTGCTCGCTTGCTTTGCCCCGCGCGCGAACTATATCCATTGGCTTATGCTTACAGGGGGAATGTTTGCTTTCACTATAAGTCAGAGGCCCAAGTATTACCGGGCATTCCATACACAAGCTATGCACATGTTCTTTAGTATTGGATCCACTAATAAACAGTTATCTTCTTATGAAGCCCTGTGTGGTGTGACCTGATTAAGGAGCCTGACAAAGTGTCAGGAATCACTTCATCTCTCAACCCGAATCTCTCATGCTGAGATGAGCAACGGCGAGGAGACCACTCTCCTGGCTCCGACCGAGAAGGGGACCCAGCTCCTGCTCGGGGAGCTGAACGCTGAGACCGAGGTTGCGGAGTCCGCCCCCCGCAGGATGCAGGGATAGATGGAGCAGACCTTCTGCTGGAACCCTTCGGAGGGGCGACAGCCAGAGTAACTACAAGGTTGCGGGGACGATTCAGTGCGGACCTGCATGAAACCTAGACTCTTCCTTCTCCTGTGGGGCCCCAACGTGAGAGTCGTTATGACCGACCACCGTATGATGTAGACTATGAAATGGAGGGTGGAGAGGTTACCGGGGGAGCTGAAGAACGAGAGGAGTTTGTAGGTCTTCGGCTGGACTTACTTGAGTGGGGCTACGATAAAATGCTGCAGCTGATCGAGGATTCTTTCCGAAAGCTGCCGGGGATGGTAGTGGAAGTGGTACAGAGGGAAGTGCAATGCCAGGTGCTAGTGCAACTGGCACGCCCGGCTCAGGTGCCACCGCGCATCCTGCCTGCTCCGCCTAGGAACCCCCCAGTAGTGGATCTTTCCCCACCTTTCCCTTCCCTCAGCAATCTTCTGTGAACCCAGAAAGGACATTTGGTATTGGGGGGGGGGGGTCAGGGAATCCCTGTGAAACAGCCCCCATAAAAACTTCAGTGAGGAGGTAGAACTGGGCAAACATAGCTTGTTAATTAGTTAATAGTTGAATCACAGAGTTGTCCTGAAAACCTCCTCATATGGTAATGCTGATGAACTTTTTGAGATTTTTCTTCCCCTCCTAGTGACTGTTAGTAGCTAGGAACTGAGGAACTACCAATTTGTAGTTTTAAAGACCAGCTGTGGAATTGAATGTGCTCTAGTAGCAGCACTTGTGGTTAAGTCTCTCCATGCTTTGTTCTGAAATGGCTGAGAGCTGTTTGGCAGCACTACTCTGGCCAAGAACTCTTTGTTGAAAAAAGAAAGTTATGTGTTGTACTCTCTAAAATGATTGACAGATCACTTTCTGTCTGTCTGTACCAACCATAAAGGGTTGCCTGTATAGGAACTGTAATTAAGGGACCAGCTGATTTTTTTTTTTACATTTTACATGTTTTTTTTCTGTTTAGATTTTTCAAAACAGTTGTTTCACTTAAAGGGTGAAAGGTTGAAGTGCTAGGTTTTTTAAACTGTAGATCATAACTGTAGTGAACAAAGTTAAGCATGTTTAAATCCCATTTGTTTCATTGGCAGAGCTCAACATGTACTGTGGTCCACAGTCATCAGTGTAGCTGCGATGTTACTGTTAGCCAAATTGCTTTGAATCGTTATTTAATATGGGGAGTTATGAGCTTAAATCAGGCAATAGGCAAATACGGGGGCAAGCATCAATGTATACAGGGGTGCAGAGTCCTCCAGACCCACCAAATAGACGCTGAGACTAATGTCAGTATGAATTGAGTTGTTTACTGAAGGTATTTCAAGCATACAGTAACACAGGCATACACACACTTATATAGTACCTAAGAAATATAGAGAAAGGAGAATAGCACATTCACTTTAGCAGGATGTTTCGTTGAATACTTTACCTGTCCTGGGCAAGATGGAGTGAGTCTCAGGAAAAATGAGGGGCTGGGGGTCGTGTCCTGAACCAACGAGGAGACTTTGGCTGCACACACCAAGAGTCGGGAGTTTAGGGTGAGGGTAAGAGGGGGTCAAGGGAGAGAGGGAGGGAGAGAGGGAGGGGAAGAAGAAGAGCAAGGGTGCAAGCAAGCAAGAGGGGGGGAAGAGGGAGGGGAAGAGGAAGAGCAAGGGTGCAAGCAAGACAGACAGAGAGAGAGCTGGTGCTGGGTGCTTTCTTTTATTAGGAGTTGAGGGGTGGGCTCATCTTGGCCTCCTCTCTTGGCACACCTCCTGGTAGTCTGTCCCTAAAAATATGCTGATTGGTACTGGGGTCGAAGGTCCACAGGAGTGGGCAATGTTGGATCTAATGGGAAACTAGTTTTGAACAATGGCACGTGATGGGATTATGTCTTGTGCTGGCCAGAGGCATTGTTCTCTTGTTGTCTTCTGGCTGCAGTTTCGACTAGGTGATGTATTAGGTGGGGAAAAACATGTTGCCTACGTGTACTAAGGGAGACTCTTCATGGAGCTTCGGTCCCCTGTCTTCTGGCATGGCATGGCAGTTGCCTGGCTGCTCAATGCTGTATATGGCTAGGGAGCTGGTTCACCTTTACTGCAAGTAAAGGGGTTGGTGACATACAGGATCCATGGGCACAGCATTTCACAAGAAGGCTTCCTTCTTCTGAGCGTGTATCTGTAGCTGGCATCTTTTGGAGTCACCTAATAGTTCAGCCCCTTTTGCACACAACTAGCACAGGTCAGGTTTTTCATAACTTATGAGTTCATAAAAGCACAATAGGGGGCATTGGGAGCTGCGGTGGCTCAAGTGGTTAAGATGCTGAACTGCAGGCTGTGGAAGGTCAGTAGTTCAGCAGTTTGAGACCCGAGTTGCCGCATGACGGAGTGAGCTCCCGTCTCTAGTTCCAGCTCCTGCCAACCTAGCAGTTTGAAAGCAAGAAATTGCAAGTAGATAAATAGGTACCACCGGTGGGAAGATAACAGCATTCCGTGCGCCTTGGTGTTTAGTCATGCCAGCCACATGACCACGGAAACATCTTTGGACAGCGCTGGCTCTTCAGCTTTGAAACGGAGATGAGCACCGCACACCTAGAGTCGGACTCGACTGGCTTGTGAGCAAGGGAACCTTTGCCTTTACTTTAGGGCAACATTACTTAGGCACAGTCCTTGATTGTAGTGTACTCTCAAGATAAACTGGTGTATGGAAGTCAGTTGAAATCCTGTAGCTCTCCAGCCCGTGTAGCAGTATTTTTGGATTGTACTGAAAATCTGTTCCACTGCCCTGTCTTTGGTTTTGATTAAGATGAATTGCAGTAATAGCAATTGTGTGTGTGTGTGATTTTATTTTTCAAAGAACAACAAGTGTTGGCCCACTTTCCTCTACCATGCCCATCATTCTAGAACACAAAAGGTGTTTCTGTTCACAAAGAATGGATGCAATTTCCCATGTTCTTAACTATTTCCCAGTGAAATGAATGGAAGTTGTAAATGTATAATATGGTGGTTGATTGCACACAAAGTATACATATATGTTCTGAATCCATTACATTGTCCCTTACTTAGTGCATATCTGTCTTTATGCTTGGTTAGTGTGAAGTGTTACACTTCCTGCACTGGGATTCTTTTAACTTTACTTGTTGTGTAGATGGAGAGGATTTTGGTAATTTTAGCTTTTCAAATCACTGCAATGTGTTACATGACAAACTGCAGCAGCTGAAATTACCACTTGAACATAAGTATTAAAGGAGCATGATTCCAAATGTCGAAACGCTGGCCATCACTGTTTTATATATATTAATATGTCAATGATTTGTGGCTCTGTAGTTCCCAAGGAATGCAACTGTAAAGCTTGCCAAGTGCTACAATATCACAAAATCTACCTCAGGTCGGAAGGTGTCCAATATGCTACTGAGGAAGAGAAGAGGGCAAGTACAAGTAACCCCAAAAAGAGTGAAGCGGCTGGGTCAAAGCCGAAAGGACACTCAGTTGTGGATGTGTCTGATGGTGAAAGGAAAGTCCGATGCTGCAAAGAACAATACTGCATAGGAACCTGGAATGTATGAATCAAGGTAAGCTCGACGTGGTCAAAAATGAGATGGCAAGACTGAACATCGATATCTTAGGAATCAGTGAACTAAAGTGGACAGGAATGGGCGAATTTAACTCAGAAGACCATTATATCTACTACTGTGGCCAGGAATCTCGTAGAAAAAATGGTGTGGTTTTTATAGTCAACAAGAGAGTGCAAAAGTCAGTACTGGGATACAATTTCAAAAATGACAGAATGATTTTGGCCGATTCCAAGGCAAACCATTCAACATCACAGTAATCCAAGTCTATGCCCCAACCACTGATGCAGAAGAGGCTGAAGTGGACCGGTTCTATGAAGACCTACAACACCTCCTAGAACTAACACCAAAAAATGATGTCCTCATCATCATAGGGGACTGGAATGCTAAAGTAGGAAGTCAAAAGGTAACTGGAATAACAGACAAGTTTGGCCTTGGAAAGCAAAATGAAGCAGGGCAAAGGTTAACAGAGTTTTGTCAAGAGAACACACTGGTCATAGCGAACACCCTTTTCCAACAACCTAAGAGGCGACTCTACACATGGACATCACCAGATGGGCAACACCGAAATCAGATTGACTATATAATTTGCAGTCAAAGATGGAGAAGCTCTATCCAGTCAGTAAAAACAAGACCTGGAGCTGACTGTGGTTCAGATCATGAGCTACTCATTGCAAAATTCAGACTTAAACTGAAGAAAATTGGGAAAACCACGAGGCCATTCAGGTTTGACCTAGATCGCATCCCTGATGAATATACAGTAGAGGTGAAGAATAGATTCAAGGGTCTGGATTTGATAGATAGAGTGCCTGAAGAACTATGGACAGAGGTTCGTGACATCGTACAGGAGGCAGCAATCACCACCATCCCAAAGAAAAAGAAATGTAAGAAAGCAAAGTGGCTTTCTGATGAGGCTTTACAAATAGCAGAGGAAAGAAGGAAAGCGAAAGGCAAAGGCGAAAAGGAAAGATTTACCCAACTGAACGCAGATTTCCAGAGAACAGCAAGGAGAGATAAGGAGGCCTTCCTGAATGAACAGTGCAAAGTAATAGAAGAAAACAATAGAATGGGAAGGACTAGAGATCTCTTCAAGAAAATTGGAGAAATCAAGGGAGCGTTCCATGCAAAGCTGGCCATGATAAAGGACAAAAACGGTAGGGACCTAACAGAAGCAGAAGAGATTAGGAAAAGATGGCAAGAATACACAGAAGAACTATACAAGAAAGACCTCGATGTCCTTGACAACCACGACGGTATAATCACTGACCTCGAGCCAGACATCCTGGAATGTGAAGTTAAATGGGCCTTAGAAAGCATTGCTAACAACAAAGCTAGTGGAGGTGATGGTATTCCAGCTGAGCTATTCAAAGTCTTAGAAGATGATGCTGTTAAAGTGCTGCACTCCATTTGCCAGCAAATTTGGAAAACGCAACAGTGGCCACAGGATTGGAAAAGGTCAGTATACATTCCAATCCCAAAGAAGGGCAATGCCAAGGAATGTTCAAACTATCGCACAATTGCACTCATATCACACGCTAGCAAGGTCATGCTCAAGATCCTACAAGCTAGGCTTCAACAGTACGTGGATAGAGAACTGCCAGAAGTACAAGCTGGGTTTCGAAGAGGTAGAGGAACTAGAGATCAAATTGCCAACATTCGCTGGATTATGGAGAAAGCAAGAGAGTACCAGAAAAATATCTACTTCTGCTTCATTGACTATGCTAAAGCTTTTGACTGTGTGGATCACAACAAACTATGGCAGGGCCTTAAAGAGATGGGAGTACCAGACCACCTCACATGTCTCTTGAGAAACCTGTATAAGGGCCAAGAAGCGACAGTTAGAACCGGATATGGAACAACTGATTGGTTCAGCATAGGAAAAGGAGTACGACAAGGATGTATATTGTCACCTTGCTTATTTAATATATATGCAGAGTACATCATGCGAAATGCTGGCCTGGATGAATCACAAGCGGGAATTAAGATTGCTGGGGAAAAGATCAACAACCTCCGATATGCAGATGATACCACTCTGATGGCAGAAAGTGAAGAGGACCTTAAGAGCCTCTTGCTCAGGGTAAAAGAGGAGAGCGCAAAAGTGGGCTTGAAGCTCAACATCAAAAAAACTAAGATCATGGCATCCGGCCCCATCACTCCTTGGCAAATAGAAGGGGAAGCTGTGGAAGTAGTGACAGACTTCACGTTCCTGGGATCCCAGATCACCGCAGACTGTGACTGCAGCCATGAAATTAAAAGACGCCTGCTCCTTGGGAGGAAAGCGATGGCGAACCTAAACAGCATGATAAAAAGTAGAGACATCACCCTGCCAACAAAAATACGCATGGTCCAAGCAATGGTATTCCCAGTAGTCATGTATGGCTGCGAGAATTGGACTATAAGGAAGGCCGAGCGCCGAAGAATAGATTCTTTTGAACTATGGTGCTGGAGAAGACTCTTGAGAGTCCCTTGGACTGCAAGAAGATCAAATCAGTCAATCCTAAAAGAAATCAACAAAAAGGGCACTTGAAAAAGGTCTCTCTGATTTATCCAGTAGCATCCCCCCCTCCCAATTTTATTTAGACATTTCTAAATTTAAAGTAGACCCTGATGCTGGGAAAGATTGAAGGTCAAAGAAGACGGGGACGGCAAAGGATGAGATGGTTAGACAGTGTCATAGATGCAACGAACATGAAGTTGAGCCAACTTCAGAGGACGGCGGAAGACAGGAAGGCCTGGCGTGATCTGGTCCATCGGGTCACAAAGAGTTGAACTCGACTGTGCGACTGAACAACAACAACACCACCATCATTTGGCCATTGCAATAATTAGTACCCACACTGCAGGCAGCCACATTGGGATAGTGTTTCAGTTAGAAGTGCAAAAGCACTCGTACCATGCGGTCACTTAGCGGCAGGACCTTCAGGGCGGAGTTGGGCTCGGGGTCTTCAGACGAGGACTCCCCCTCTAAAAAGGGGGTGGCTGCCCCCAAAAGCCCTTATGAACTGAGGATTAGAAAAGATAAGAATAAATAAGGGCTGAAGGACTTTGATTTGTGCTTGAAAAAATGTTGAAATAACTTGGGGATGCTCTGGGAATTTCTTTAAACAGTTAAAGGGGATGGTTAAACGATAATTAATCTAGCATAACTGACTAAGTTCATTGTATTATTAGTAGCTTTTTGAAAATAGCATGGTGTTAAACTGATGTATGATCTCCTACTCTTGGGTTTTTAGTTAGTTGTGGGTCTTTTTCTTTATTCCCTAGATGTAGTTCCCTTTCCTATATTTTCTGTTGTAGTTTTGTAGTCTGGAAAAAAACCCCAATAAAAACCTCCACCAGGGGGGTGAAAAAAAGAAGAAGTGCCCACAGGTGGAACAAGATTAGGTACTTCCACTGTAAAACCCATGATTTTTCATCCAGTCCTTGATGTGTTTCTGGGGAGAGGTGCATGTGATGTACTGTCTGTTTTTCTCTCTGGAATACTTTTAAATACTTAAAACTGCCATTATGTTTCCCCTTAGTCTTTATTACTCCTTCTGAAGGATAGGTAGAAGAGAAGGTCCAGGGATAGCTAAAACCCTTGACTGCAGGAAATAAGAGCCCCCACTGCACTCCATATACTTTACGGCAGGGTCTAAAGGCATAACATTCCTCCAGCATGTCCATCTCCTTAACTGTACTACATTTCTGAGGAAAGATAATAGATGCGAACTGAAGACAGACCCTATGTTTTTTCCAGAACAGTAAAGCAATTCAGTAGTAGGTGTCTTGGGAACTAGAATAACTCTGAAAGCACTAAATGGTTTGTTTGACAGGAAAATGAAGGGCAGGGAGAAAGGAAGTAATAAGGAGGAATTTTTTCATATATTGGACTGGTGCAGATTTTCTTGCTGAAATGATGTTTAGTAGTTTTGGGAGAAGAGAGTAAGGAGTTAGGAGTGCAAAAAATATGGAATAAATGTTTTTTAGTGTTTTGGGGGAAAGCAACATTTTGTTTGGAAGTGTCCTTTGGAAGGAGTGGAATAAACAGTGCTATCACAATGAATCTTTCTTTACATGCAATTGTCACTAGAGATTTGTAACTCTTTTCTTGGTTCATTGTTCCCTGGCCACTGTGTATTCTGCATTCAGTAGTGCCGGAATTAAGATTAAGCCTGCCTGTTGCAATAAAGCTGCTTTGTTGTAAAAATGGCAATACTTGTATAGAAATTGGATTGACTCCAACAGAGCTTGCACGATACACTGCAATGCTATCATCATGGGATCCCTTTTATTACTTACAAGAAGCCTTTTCCCCAAAAAAGTTCTTTCTCACCCACACCCAGTTTCATTTAGAGGGGAAAAACAAGAACGTTCCTACTGTGGATAACTTATTGTACGTTTTAAAACTAAACCTGACAAATATAATTACAAGATCAGATTAAGTTAATGCTGAGGAAGGGGATGATCGATTGATGTCAGCTTAACCAGTTGTACTGAACTTATGAGTTACTTCAATCAGATCACCTATGTGCTCCACCCAGGCCCATGGAACAGAATAAAAGAGAGTGAAAGAAGAAAGACCTTGCGTGGGTGTTTCTGTGTGCAAGGAAAGGAATGTATTTGATTTTCTTTCCAGTGAGGGACACTGCACATTCACAGTTTTTCAGTGGAATTAACCTTTGTCTGGGAAATGACATGCAGCCCATGTAGATATCACGTCCCCCCCCCCCCATGTACAAATGCTGGACAGTTGCAATAATTTTTTGATAAGAACACACACAGAGGGTGGCTCCACAGTTTACATGATAAATGATATAAAAAAACCCACAATCCATGTATGTAAACCTTCAATATTCCCAGTTGTGGGCATTTAAAGATCCAGGTATGTTGTCCACATGTTACGTGTTCACTGCAACACAAATTTGGTAATGCTGATGTGCATGCAGCAGTTGTGTTTGCTGCATGAAATGTGGGTCTGTTCATTTAGTAGCATGTGGATCCTCTACCAACCACAATACATAATCACTTTGGCTTTTGTAGCAATCTAAAACTGATGGCTTTTAAGATGCAACCAAAGGGGAAGGAGCATTACGATGATTGTTAATGCAGTGTTCTCCGGTGGTCCAGAGAGTGGGGTGGTCCTTCCATGACTCCTTACTCATGGGACTTAGCCCCTCCCTCTCTGCTTGCAGGGCCGGCCAAACTTTGATCCCAGAGGGGAGGGGCTTGTCCTCTGGCTTCCCAGTTCTACCGGCCCTGCCTTCGAAGCAGGACGTTCGGCTGTGCTCTCGTGAGCACGAAGATTCCACAGTGAAGACAGAAGACAGTGGAGTTTTCTGGGCGGCGGGGGAAGGTAATTACCTTCCTACCCCTCCCTGAACCGCGTGGCGCACAGAAGAACGCGAGGAAAACCCGCGGTTTTTATGAGCGGCTGCTGACGGTCTGGGAAGGCTCTCAGACATCCCAGCAGCCGTGGACCCGGCTCCCACATCCCCAAGCAGAATTGGCTGCATACAGGGGATCCTTCCCTCTTCAGGACGTTGGACAAGTGAGGGATCTGCAGCGGAGCCAGTGGAAAGACCTGAGCAGCGCGGTTTTGGCGGTGCAGTTCTCAGGAACCGACTAAAAAACTGCGTGCTTTCATCTGCAGGCATAGGAGCCTCGGGAAAGCACGTTGGGTCCAGTGGTCGGTCAGTGCCTCGTCTGAAACACGGGTAGGAATGGCACTGGTAATGGGGCTCCTGGCTGAGGTGGGAGAAGCCTCATAGAGCCAGAAGGAGGGTAAACCCACCCCCTTTTTTGCTTTCTCCTCCCCCCCTTTTGCCTTTGGCAACCCTCTTACTCTGTGAGATTTACTGTTATGACTGGGTTTCACTTATTGCTCAGAAGCTCAGAAACTCCACTGAGGGTTGTGGGGGTTGAAAGTAGTTCAAGGGGGCGGAGCTTGGTGTTCTAAGATGGTGGTCGCATAGAGGAATAACTCCTCCACCTCGCCCTTATAAAATCAAATAACAACCTTCACAATCAACTCTACCACACCAAACTTCCACATGGGAAGAACTGGAGCACATAGAGCGGCCAAGAATGTTTCTAAAACGCAACAGCTAACGAAATTCTTAGCTAAAGATCTATCACCGAAATCGGCCGGTAACGCGGCAGAATGGGACTTCAAAATGGCTGCTGCCAACAACCCTGAGAAGATCGAAGATGATGGCTCTATGCTATTGAAGCATGACTTCTTATTAACGATTCAACGTCTGGAATCCACAATAGCGGAACAAATCCAACTGGCTATCCAACCGCTAACGGAAGAAATAAAATCCATCACCACCACGCTAGCTGAAGTATCGCAAGCTGCGGAGACGGCCCTCGAGGCAGCAATCACAGCCCAAGATGAAATCCAAAGCTTGCAAAAATCAGAAGACTGGGCTGCAACCAAAATAATGACGATCGAAAATAAACTACGAGAACCCAATCTAAAATTTCGAAAAGTGCCCGAGGAAGCGGAGGGTGAGTCTGAACTAAAAACATTTATTGCCTCTTGGCTGGCAAAATTATTGCGTTTGGAGGACAATGTGGCCCCTCATATAGATAAGGCATACCGCGTCGGCCCAGTACAGAGGAAAAATACCAAATACCCCCGAGACATTATAGCAAGTTTTCCCAGATAGTCGAACAAGGGAACGCATTCTTAAACTAGCTAGGGAAAACAGAGGTCTTACATATGGCAACGAAAAAATCTTGGTTCTATTGGATCTCTCCCAAGAGACATTAAACCATAGATGACAACTTCGCCCCTAACTCAAAAGCTGCAAGATCATAAAATCCGGTATCGCTGGTCCTCCCCTGTTGAAATTCAGGTTCTTCATCAAGGTCACCGTTTAACAGCTAACGACCTAGACTCTGGCACCAAACTTCTAACATCTTTGGGCATCGACTCAGACTTACCTCAGACACCCCCACAGCAGACCGATCCCACTCCTTATGATCCATCAGGACCTGCTCCATATAGAAGATGGCAACGTGTTCACCGTTAAAATCAGTGCAGCTAGAATTTTATGTTCACGATCCTGAATATACTTTAAAGGAATCCTATTCTACATTTTCTCTCTGTGAAGTGGAACGCTTGAGTATACTTGAATATTATTCAGTTATTGTAGTGATGCCAACTATTTTATTTTATAACTAAGATTTAAATTTCTCTGAGGATGCAGTTAATTTTTTTATCTCTTTGGTTATTGTGAAGGTGAAATAATAATGCGGTGCAGTAAACCAATTTTATTTTTAATCAAAAAGTAGACTGATAAGCGTCATTGAATGAGTAAATATTTTCTTATGTCTGGTATAGAATTTCTGATATTTCCAGAACAGCTCTAAGAGAACTGTGACTGACACAAGGTCACATCAGCAGCTGCATATGAAGGAATGGGGAATCAATCCCGGTTCTCCCAGATTAGAGTCCACGCTCCTAACCACTACACCAAACTGGCTCTCTGGAAGCACCACTGAATTCAGTGGGACTGACTTTGGAGTGTAGGTTTGCGCTACCAATATTTATTTATTTTATTAGACTTCTAGCCCACCCTCCCGTGTACCACAAGGCTCAAGGAGGCTAACAAATTAGAAACAATATCATAATTATTAAAACATTTAACATAACAGCAATCAAAAATACAATCAGATGATGACGTAGGCACTAATACAATTTATCCAGGTGAGGGTGTGCAAGCCGTGTGTTTGTAAAAAGCTGGAACATGGTGCAATGAAAGGCGGGAAGAGGGGGCTAGAGGGAGGCCAAATTAGATGGAAACTTCACTGCCTCAACGGTATGCCTGGTGGAACATTCCTGTTTTACAGGCCCTCTGGATCTCATCTGGAAGAGCATTCCACCAGGCAATTGTAATGTATTAACATAGCTTACTTGAATCGCCACATTCACTCCCTATGTTAAGCTTCTTCTTTTTTTTTTGTATAAATATTTTTATTATTATTATTATTTTCGTTCTGATTATACATTTTCGTATTCCATCATTTTCTATCATTTTCCCCCGTCCTCCCCCCCTCCCTCCAGTCTATTGTTTTTAGTCCTTTTCTCTCAGCCAGGGGCATAGTGTTTGAAGCTTCCACTGAACGTCGTTCCTTTGTTCTTCTTCCATCCATCTCCAGTATATGGCCCATTTCTCTTGGATTGTTGCTGTTTTTTCTTCCCATGGCTTGTCTTGGTTGATTTCGGAGATTATCTCTGCCTGAATAATTTCAAACACATAGTTAAGCCAGTTTCTCTCTGTCCATTTGCTTGCATCTTTCCATCCTGCTGCTATAACCGCTTTACCTGCTAGAGCCATTGCTTTCAGTAACTCTTGGTGCCTTCTTTCTATTGTCTCCACTCCTATTGTACTTATCAACATTAATTCGAAATCTATGTTTATATTTACTGCAAATAATCTATTCATTTTCCCTACTATATTTTCCCAAAAAGTTTTAACTTCTGGGCATTCCCACCACATATGTGAATACCACCCTTTTACGTTTTTACAGTGCCAACAGTTAGGGCTTAGTCCTGGAAACATTGTAATTGTATAATTATTTGTTCCTTATCTGAAATCATTTTCTTATATATTGCCCCTACCAATCCTCTCTTATTTTGTTTCATTCTCTTGTATATCTCTTCTATTGGTTCCTCTGTACTTACATTCCCATCCTCCATTAACTTCTTGACTTTCTTGTGTAGACCCGCTATTTTCAACCAATATTTTACTCCTATCTCCCCCTCTA
>NW_015176075.1:71463-94985 GCF_001447785.1 Gekko japonicus | reverse complement strand
CCGAACATAAGTCTTTTTCCCTTTATAATTTAATCCCTTAATTTTTTTAAAGGTTGAAAATATCTGTTGTTGTTTCTTTTCTCTTGCAAACTTTACAATTACCGGGCATGGTTCCCCCCCTTCTTTTCGTTTGCAGCCTGTGTGCTCTTTCTATTTGGTCTTCTTCCAGTTCCTTGTTCCGATATCCATTCCACCATACATTGTTCCAAATTCTTTTGCCCCACGTCTTCTGAGATCCCATGTATTATCATGTTCGCCCGTCTGCTTCTATCCGACAATTCCGCAGCCTGTTTCTTTAATTGGGTGATTTGTTCCTTATTAACTCGGGCCATGCTTTTTGCCTGCATGGCAATCTCCTTCACTCCTCTAATCTCTTCCTTAATGTGTTTAAGCTCCTGTTTCACATCACCAATCTCTTTTGATATTTTTTCCTGCGAGGCTAACATTAAAGCTTGAAACTGGGCAATCTGTTCCGACAATGCTTTCACTGTGGTGGCCATTTTGATTAATTAGCTGGCTGCAGCCTCTCTATCTGTAAAGGTTGATAACTTTCCTCTTACCCTGCCAAGCCACAAGTTCTTCGGCACTCCTTGTTCACTGTTGTTTTAGAGACCTCTGAGGCTGTTCTCTGGCAGTTTAGTGAGATTAATCTCCTCTTTTAGGTCATAAATCCTTCGTCAGTTCGGAGCGGGGGAGCAACAGCGTCTGTTCTTCAGAGCATGCACACACCGACCCCCTCCCTATGTTAAGCTTCGAGCCGGACGAGGGCTCCTCAGAACGGGCTCACTATTGGTTGCTCCATAACAGCGACCAATCAGAACTATGCAAAGTCCCTGCGAGGGAAGAACTTTCATTGGTTGTTATCTGCACAACCTCATTGGTTGTTAATTGAAAATAGGTGGGGCTACATTAGCCCGGAAACGTTTAAAAGGAGCCTAGTTCCCAATGTTAATCTGTTCTGGTTATGACTGAACTCAAGCGCTTGTTCGTATCTTTAATAAACCTGATCACTTTGGTTGAAATCACTCTCCGGGTCTTTGTTAGCGGTGATCTAACAGCAATAGTGTCTTTTAACGTTTTAGTTGGCTTCAAGTCAGTAGAGTTAATCAGTTTACATGCCAGCGTACTGTTCAAGTGGTTTTGCTCTGGTTTAAAGAAAGATTTGTTTGCCAGTGTGAAATTGAGAATGGGAAATGGAGTTGTTAACTTATATTTCATTGTTGGCATATGTATTTTAATATAAAATACCAAAATTCTCAGAAACATATGAGAAGTTCCATGTTGAAAAAGCAGTCATTTTAAAAGGTTTGACTAGGATACTTTAGGCACCCTGATTTATTTGTAATGTTCTGTGTTATCAGAAATGGACTGCTGAAAATTGCCTACCTTTTAATGGGAGTAGTATAAATGCCAGGTTGTGACTAATTACTGCTTGCTGATTTTTAAAAAAGAAACTGGGCAATTGGAATGAATTTTCTCTGGAAAGGGAAGCTGAAAAAAACAACATGTGTGTTTGGTTCAGAAACTTGTATTGCAATTGGTCCATATGCTGGCTTCTGTTTTCATGTTGCTAGACTGTAAACACATGGCTGCACATTTGCAGTTTTGAATTATAGCCTTTTACATTCAAGCAATTGAGAATATTCACAGCCTTTTTCAAACTGGATTTGCTGTTTGTTCTAATGCAACTCTTGCATAGCTGTAGAAGTTAACACCTGTTCTCTTCAAGGTTTGCATTTATGAGTCAACTAGGAAAAAGATCCGTTGTGGAAAAAAATACAACGGCCTCTAGAAAGAGGCTCTGGGCGGGTGCCCCGGCCTTAGATACTCAGTATCAATTTGCTGTGGCGACCTCAGCAGGGTATAATGACACTGAGTCCACCATTTTCTCCAGAGGAACTGATCTCTGCTACCTAAAGAACAGTTGTAATTTTGAGTGATCTCCAGCCCTCACCTGGAGATTGGCCACGATGGTTCCCCAGAAGGGAATACTTGGTTTGGAGGGTGGAGTCTATGGCTTTGTACCTGTCCGAGGTCCCACGCCGCCTGAAACCTCACCCTCTCCAGGCTCCATCCCTCACATCTCCAGGAATTTCCCACCTGGAGTTGGCAACTCTATCACCTTCCCAGCCAACCATCAACCTATCTTTATTTCCCCCTCACTCTTCAGCTTTCCACCCCCACACACCTGCAGCCTCTCCTGTGCTCTGAACCCCTGACTGCTACGTCACATTGGCTGTCATATGGGGCCCACCTCAGCAGCATATAAGGATACAGAGCCCACCCTTTTCTCCAGGGGAACTGATCTCTGCCATCTGGAAAACAGTTGTAATTCTGAGTGATCTCCAGCCCTCACCTGGAGATTGGACACATTTTACCTCAGAAGAGCAAACTATTTAGAATGTTAGAGGCAAAAGCCAATCAAGTTGCATATGCAAACGACCTCTGTGTTCCGAGGCAAAGGCCAATGAGGCTGCATATGCAAATAACCTCTGTGTTCTGACTGGCTATAGGGGGGAGAGGAATAGCAAAATGTTTAGAATGTTGGAGGCAGGACTCAGGCAAAGCAGCCAGTGGATAGGGAGACCCTCTGAATGACAGATCAGAGAGCGAACTGATTTTGGAGCGTGTGGAATGTTCTAGAGAAGTGCCACCACCATTCAGCTTTTATTTATAAGGGAGATAGACTAAGAATATTATGTCTACAGTATTAGGAAATATTGAGCTATGTGATCATGAATTGCATGAAAGGAAAGGATGATGGCAGATTCAAGGTATTTTCTATTTTGAGTATCAGAATAAACTGTGGTCTCACTAAAAATTCTATCTGTATATATCTATCTCTGTCTCTGTTTGTCTATATGAATGCATGTGTATAATTTCAGCATGACCATAGAATTTGGCCCAACGAATGATGGGAAAGAGACTAGTATTGAGGAATACAGTAGCAGCCATTGGTCATTCAGTCCTTTTACTCTGCAAAGGAATGCCTTCTCACTCCTGAACTTGGTTGAATTGTGTGGAATGCTTTAATATTGTTGCAGTGTACAATGTTTGACAGCTCTGAGTTATACTAGATGGGCTTCTGGCACAACTTTTAGATGTGTAGGTTCAGCAATCTGCTAAAGTTGTGCAAGGCATCTGATCACGTATCAAGACTAGAAGGAAGGAGATATTCTGAATTAGCCCTGGTGTTCCTCTTCATACCTCTTCCCCTTCTTATTAGATGATGGTTGCCACAGGAGGTGTCACTTGGAAGTATTTCATTGTATCACCAAACTTGATTTTGAAAGTGTGGGCAGAGAAGGGCCCAGGAATACCTACCACACCTCAGAGATGATCCAGCCTATGAAGAGGCTTTCATTTTCCAGTTCCAGTGCTTCTGGGAGAGCAGGAGCAAAGCTTCTGTGTGTGTATCTCTGCATTGCAGCCCTGGTACAGGACAAATGATGCACAACAGATGTGCATGGAAGGTTACGGATAGGTGTGTCCACTGTCTGTTTTCTGAATAGGGTTGCCAGGTCTTACCCTGATCCCGTCGGGGGGTTCCAGCCCGGCTCCTAGAGTGTTCTGGTGCATGTGCTCTGCGCACAAAATCCTTTTGTTGGTTTTCTATATGTTCCATAGATAGAATGGGATTTTGATGGGTTTCTTAACAGTATCCTTTGGTAGGAGGAATTGCAAGCCCAAGAAACACTTTAGTGATCTAATTCTGTAAGGTAATATAGATATAATATATAATATGATATAATAATATAGATATCTTCAGTATTAAAGATTCTTCATTGTTATTGCAATCAAATGAACATATTTGATCAAAGTAAATGTTAGAGGTTTATCTTGTTCAGGAAAGAGAATGTTTGTTCCTTCTGCTCAAATATGTTAGGAATCTTATGAGCTCAAATATGTTAGGAATCTTATGAGCTTATGTCAGCTACGCTGCCATGAGTATGGAGATGTTTTCTACTTGCTTTGCATTCCTTCCCATGCGCTTAATTGCTTCAGAGCTGCAACGCTTAACTTTGATGTTGTACTGGTGGAGAATGTGGTGTCTATCGTCAGTGGGAGCTTCTCCGTTCCCAGCTTCACAACCGTTAGAGAGTCCAGCAGTCTCCCGTGCTCGGGAGCCCACCTAATTGGTTTTTGCTAGGGGGGGCGCATACGAATGCCCTATATCCTATTATGCGCACAGGTAGCCCGCCATTCCTAACAGTGTTCCTGTTATCGCATCTATGGCTTTTCAATAAAAGTAAAACCTTCCTGAAAGTGTGTACTTCATTGTTTAGCTGTGGGTCCTGACAGCTGAGGATGAGACATTGATATACCGAAGTTGATTGGCTGTTGTCTTAAAAATCTATAGTTGCCGCTGTATTTAGACAGAGAAATAGCCTGGCCATGGTAATGTTGAACCACTCAGAAAATGAAAGGAAAGATTGAAGGTCAAAGAAGAAGGGGATGGCAAAGGGTGAGATGGTTAGACAGTGTTATCGAGGCAACGAACATGAAATTAAGCAAACTCCGAAGCACGACAGATGACAGGAGGGCCTGGCGTAATGTGGTCCATGGGGTCGCAAAGAATCGGACTTGACTGTGCGACTGAACAACAACAACAGATGTAGGTTGTAACTCGCCAAACAACCTTTCAGAAAAAGATTCCTATTCTGGAGTAGTAATTGTCCATAATTATCTGATGGTGGCAAAGAAACTCCGTGGTAAATCCCAGAACAGGGGATTTGGTCAGAACTCACAGAACTATGTATGAAAGGAGGTGGTCTTATCTCCTCAGGTAAAGAAGTTCATGACAACTATCACATTGAATTGTATTTTGAGAATACATGCTGCAAATGAAATGACCACACGGCAATTGGCAGTAGTCTTTGGATTCAAACATTGACGAAATAAATAAGATGGTACTTGCTCTAAGGAGACAGGAGTTTAACAAGTATGCTGTTCAAATGGAGGTTGTGTGTTGTTATCCACGCCTGAAAATGGAACACAGACAAAGAACGGATTTCTTGCAGTGCAGCTCTTTCACATTGTGATTAGAGATGAGCAGTACAAAAAGAATAGTGTATATTGAAGTGGTTCTTGCAGGAAACTGGATGCCAAATTCATAATGGTTATGGGCACTTAGGGCAAAATGTTCAGCCATCATGCCAGTTCCAAGAAGCAGGAAGGAGAAGCATTAAAACAAGTGTATCTCTGTTAATCTGTCTGAATGCTTTTGAGATGGTTTGGACAAATGATTCCTTCCAGGCATATGGTGCAACTATCTTAATTCAGGACCTTTGTGCAGTGAAATATTTACCTTTAGCTATTTTTTAGTGTACTGAGTACTCCTGGCTTGAGGGGGAGCTACATGGAGAAGGTCATTTAGGAGAATGCCTTTGCATTATTTTATGAGATTTCTGGAGGCAAAGTAATTTTTTTTTGTCAAGAGAACATTAATGCTGCTGTTAATGTAATGATCACATTTGCAGAAATAACACAAACCATACCGAGTATGACAGATCTCCAAGATTTACTCAGGAGGGCTGTTCAGGTCAGTGCATGCAAGTGCCCTGGATGCCACCACAGTGTGTGGGAAATGCTTTTTTCTCAAGATTTCACTGACTTGGTGTAGTTGGGGAACACTGGATGAAGTCAGGGAGTTGAAAGATTTTGACAATCCCATTTCACATACCAAAATTCTACTGTATATACTCTAACACAGTTTAACATTGGCTGAGAGTATTCAGAGAGAATGTCAGAGCAGAATTACACCCAGTTTGTGGAAACATTGTGAAGGTGTTACTAGACTTCCTGTATTTCTTTTCATAATGTGGCTGTTATCTGTGGTTGCACTCGTGATAGGGAGCTTGACACACCCATGCCTAGCAGTAGGGCAGCAAAATGTGGCCACCCACAGAAAAAGGCATTTCTGCTTGCTTGACAGATTCCTCAGGTGTTCAGAACTATATACAGTCCTGTTTTTAAAAAAAAACAAGAAGAAAATCAAAGAAACAAAATTAATGGCTCAGAGTTTTCCAGGAGCCACAGAATGTCAAAAGGCACTTGACTGTCAACTTTTTTTTTTTAAATGAAAACAAGCAACAGAACTTGTTCTGCTCAGGCCCTAACAACTTGCAATATGCTGAAAGATGAGATTAGAGCAAAAGGAAGTATTCTGTAAAGAGGCATCCTCTTACTTTAATGCCCTTTGCTATGCCAGTCCTGAAAGCAATATGTTTTTAAAGACTCTGAACACTTTGAATCTAAAAGACAACCTGTGAGAGGGATTAATTAGAGTCTGGGGAAAAGATTGTCCTTTGTCTTAATTAATTGCATCCCCCCAAGCACGAATGGACTGGGAAGTGAAAGTGGCCCTGGAACAAGTTAAGCTGAGGGGCCTTTCTGTGCCATAAGCCAACACTGCAGGGCCACTCAGCTCCATTGGGCTGACAATGGGCATTAGCTCACCCAGTGCCTCATCCCCCCAAACTGTAAGCAGTGCTGGAAGAGACAGTTGGTGAGCTGACACAAACAGCCATGGCTGATGAGAGATCTGGGCCAATTAGGCCCCTGAGGCTCAGTGTCCAGGGGTGGCACCCCTACCCCTGCAATTACTGCCACAAATGGAGCAAACTTCATATCGCACCTGAGGATCCAGCGTGGAAGCCCCAGGAGCCCAGCCCGACAACAGCAGAGGAACTGTGACCCAGCTTGCTTTCTCTCTTGCAGCAGACAGACATGCTATGGAAGGCAGTGGCAAGCTGGCAAGAGCCACAGGAGGGAACAAAGAGGTGGCCAATTGGGAAGTCCTTGGCAAGGATGGCAGAGCAGCAAACAGGGCCCCTGCCGGCCATCTAGCCCAGGGAGCTGGTAACCAGTCAGCAGCAGGCACCAAAAGCAGCAAGGGCAAGAGAGGCACAGCCAATCTTGGCTCAGTGATCAGCAAGCACCTCACAGGTCTTTTGGTCCCTCCCAGACAGCACTATTAGAATGGCAGGGGAGGACACTGGCTATGGTAGCCTCCTTAGGCCCATGTAGGCTGAGGATGCAGCCCTTTAGAGAGAGCCATGAAGAAGGAACAGAAGGGCTGGGAACCCCATCAGACAAGCCCAGTGGTTGGGGAACCCCACTGTTCCTCTAGGCCCAGCCCCTGGGGTAGAAGGAGTGAGTCCAGAAGCATCCCTACCTCAGGGAATGCTTTAAAAGGCGAATCCTGGGAAAGCTGGGGAGCAGAAGCCAGGCCTAGCCTAAGCAATCCAGGGCAGGAACACATGAACCTGCCTTATGCTGAATCAGACCCTTGGTCCATCACAGTCAGTAACATCTCCTCAGACTGGCAGTGGCTCTCCAAGGTCTCAGGCAGAGGTTTTTCATGTCACCTACGACATGGTCCTTTCAACTGGAGATAAGGGGGGGGGGGCTCTCACTCTCTTTTGAGGCTTCCTGGGGTGAGCCTTAACACAAGGGAATGCTGGAGAGTGCAACAGCTCCAGACTCTGGCCAGACCCTGCTGAAGCCACACACTCTAGCAGAGTTGCTGTGGCTTAGCCTTGCTTGCTCCTAGCCCCTAGGGGCCCTCTAGGGCAGTGCCCCACTGGGAAATATCCCTCTAAGTTAAATGTCTGCTCCATACCTGCCCCAAGGGCTGTTTTAAGTTATGAAAATGCAGAGCCCCTAACAGTTTATTGTATCCTTTAATGGTGTGTGTGTGTGAATTATGGTCAGGAGTGCATGCTGTGAGGTACACATTCTTGTACACAGAGGGAAAGCTAAAAATCCTGCCTTATCAAATCATTGTACTGTTGAGCTCTAGGTTTAGATGCTTATTGTTTCCTGGACCTTAGCAGTCAGGGCAACTGCACTCTATCATTGGACTTCTGAGACTGAGGATTAGGCAGGCCCATAGACAGAAATCTTATGATGGGGGAGTGGGGAAGATGAGTACACTGAGGAGGTGGGGATAAGGTTGTTAGGTACGTGTAATCTCAAACCTTGAGCTGTATTGGGTGGGCCCTGATGATATCATTGGTGGTAGATCCATCAGGTGGGACCTGGTGATGTCACACTGAATAGCAGCATTCACATGCACCACCAAGCAGATACCATATGGTATCTGGGTAGTAATGGTCATGTGGCATTGAAGAAATAGGACTAAACAGCAAAAAATATATATATGGAGGTTAATTTTGTGTTAAATCCAAAATGCTGAGCTGTTACTATCAGATTATTGCCTTCCATCTCCAGTTGACATGTGTCATAGTTATCACAAGTAATCTTGCTTATAGGTCTTGGAAGAAGCCATATATCTGCAATATGACACACCATCAGCTGTCCAGAAAAATGTGATTTGTTTATAATCATACTATGACTCTTTTGTTGATTTAGTTTAGCATACTTATAAACTTCATTCAAGAGATGTTGCAGTGCAGATGAGGGGGTGGTGTAAGATTCAAAACTGTGTTAGCAAAGCAAAGCTGAGGGATGTCAGATAAGCAGTGCCTTCATTACTAAATTGGGAGATAGGTGTAATGGCTTTGTAGAGTAAAATTTTCCTCTACACCTCTAGTAAAAGATCTTTCTTTTTGTTTGAAGTGTTTGCCAGTGCCTCAGTTCTGGGCTGGATTGACCCACATTTGACTTGCTTTTGGCAATTACTGGGCTTCTATACCAAACTGCTTTACTAGGTTTTATTGTATCTTGTAACAGAGGTGGCCAGTTTCACATCTGATACTCCACACAAGCAATTGGAGGACTGCATATTTTGCCACCCAGCCAAACTTGCCCATGGGTGGCCATGCTCTATAATAATGCCAGTACTATCTAGCAGGAAGGGTTTCTTAGGTATAGAGCACTTGCACATAGGCATAACTAGGGCATTTACATGTAAACTCAAAAGAGACATAACACTGAAGTGTGTATTAACTTTATCTCTCTCATCTATTGGAAGCAAGTTTCCTCTCTTCACTACAGGCAGTGTCTGGTTACAGAATAAGCTACTTCCGGAAATAAGAAGTGAAGTCTGGCTTGGTCATTTAGTTCACCTGTCTTCAGCCGATTGAAGACAAGGTTTTCAAGACCCTGAAAGTAAAGTACACAGAGTTGTAGATACATGGAAAACAAGGGATGGTTAGATAACAGCAATGTGAGACTCAGTCTACCAAAGGTGTCCCAAGACATCCCCGTGCCTGAAGGAGGGAGGGAAAAAACCCAGACAACAAGCCCCACTGTGTTAGTAAAATAATAAATTAAATAAAGAATTTATAAGCATATTACCCAGATTACTTGACAAAAAAGTATAGTTTCCCATGAAGATATGGGTCAAACAACCACTGCATACAGGGGCTGTTGGGGCTATGTGCTCACATTGGTGATGATGCAAAAGTCTTTTTTTCCTAAGTCATGTATAAAGAAAACGCTATATAGAAAGTGGCTCCTAGTCTGAGCCCTTTGCTTGAGTCTCAGGACCGAATCCATAACCTTTGCCTATACGGATGAACCTTTATACAGGTGGTTCCTGTCCTAAGTAGAAAGGCAATTATCTGTACAAAACCTGCATGCTCAGAGGTCAAAAGATGGGAGGTATATCCCGATTCCTGAATTTCATCTGTTTAACATGAAGGCAACTCATGTTACCATCTATTTTTAAATGTTGCAATAAACAACACAGAGATAGAAAAGTCACACAATTTTAGTAAAGGTTGTACTGACCGCTGCTGTTTGTAGACAAAAAGAAAATATAGGATTGTAAATGAACCGCTAGCAATTAGCTAATGTAACAGAGGCCAGGGTTGGAACCTTCAGAAGATTGTGAGAAGGGGTGGCAATGCCTTAACTAATGTTAGGGCAGACATTCAAAGCCAATTGGGGGGGGACTGGTTGGAGTCCCCCCCCAAATGTTCCTCTTTTGCACCACACTGTCAGACTCCTATCGCATCAACGAAGTACACACTTGTAGAAAAGATTTTACTTTATTTGAAGCAATAGGTGCATAACAGGATCACTGTTCAGAATGAGGCAAGAACATGGATCCCAATAGATTATAGTAAATTCAAAAAGCTGAGGCCCAATTGCGAGACTTCCCGCGCGCGCCATTGAGCCTGGGAAGCAACACTTCTAAATAATCATAACACATTTGCTTCTCATGGATAGTACCATGAGATCACCCAAGCTACTACCCGCCGGCAACCACCTGTGGCCTTGAGAGATACGGACGTTCCTGCAACTAGGCAATTAAGCACATAAACATGCATACACGGGAAAGTGAAAGCAGACAAGCGCATACATAGAGAATATGAAAACACATTGGCAGCTTGCTGACACACACCTTCACAGTTCTGACTGGCTGTAGGGTTTGCACTATTTTCTCTTTCAGGCCTGCCAGGTCTCTTTTTTCCCAGGAGCATGTGACTTTGTAGCCAATGAGCTCTCACTGCATGGTTATGTCACTGAGAGCAAACAACATTAACTTTTCCCCCCATCCCCTTGGGGGGGAGGTTTTTATTGTTTTTTTTGTTACACACTACAAAACTACAACAGAAAATATAAGGAAGAGAATTACATCTAGGGGATAAAGAAAAAGACCCACAACTAACTAAAAACCCAAGAGTAGGAGATCATACATCAGCTTGACACCATGCTGTTTTCAAAAAGCTACTCATAATACATTGAACTTAGTCAGTTATGCTAGATTAATTATCGTTTAACCATCCCTTTTAACTGTTTAAAGAAATTCCCAGAGCATCCCCAAGTTATTTCACATTTCTTCAGGCACAAATCAGAGTCCTTCAGCTCTTATTTATTCTTATATTTTCTAATGCTCAGTTTATAAGAGCTTTTGGGGGCAGCTGCCCCCTTTTCAGAGAGGGAGTCCTCGTCCGAAGACCCCGAGCCTAACTCGCCATCAGATTTGCTTTCTTTTTCCTCCTCTTTGCCCTCTTCTGGTTCCCCCAGCTGTGTCCACAGAAATTCACGTGCTTTAAAAACAGAGTCAATCTTTTCTTTTTTATCGTTGAATCTTGAAAGTGACGCCTTCTGGGATTAACCACCTGTAACTGATGCCATTTGTTTTTAAGAAAATGATTAATTCTTTATAGTTCTTTCTCTTCTGTCTTCTATCAAATGGAATATCTTTTAAAATCCTGATATTATTGCCTCCAATTTTCAAGGGTGTTCCCGAATTTGCTTTCAAAATAGCATCTCTCACATGTCTCCTTGAGAATCTGACCACTATTTCCCCAGGCAGATTATTTTTCTTGATATACGATGAATAAGATATGTAGATCACATCCATCTCGCTGCAAAGGTATTCCGCTGTTAAATCTGTCATTGGGGCTATTGTTTCACTTAGCCATTGCTTCAGATTCTCTCCTACATTTTCCTTGACACCTTGGAACCGTAGGACCAAATTTGCTTTGTCCATTTGTAGCTGTAAAAGCTTTGACTCTTCTGTAACTTGCTTCATTTCCAGCTTTTGCACCTTTTTCTTAACTTTTTTAGTAGTGACGTCCATTTCCTTCACCTTCTCTCCCATTTGCTCTGTTGCTTTTAAGGCTTGCGTCAGTTGAATCTGCTGCTCTACCACACTCTGCCCAATTACTGACAGTTGTTGTTTAATGCCAGTGATGTCATCCAGCAGGGGGCGCAGGGAGTCAACTAAAAGTTTTGAGAGCTCAGTGACCTCCTCCAATCAAGGACTGGCCCCTACTTTTGTTTTCAACTGCTTCTTTTTCTCAGGTTTCTTCCCCGCCATCTTTTTGGATTTGTTTACTTTTCAAGAAAGTTGCTAAAGTCTCTGATATTCGCCCAAACACTTTTCTGCGCTCTGGTAAGTCTCTTAAAACAGTTTTAATCGCTTATTTTTCTGCTCCCCCCCCTCTTTCCTTCCATGTTTCGTCTATGCGTTTGGGAGGAATCCCTCCCCTGCTCGCTTTCCCATTGCTCTTTGTGGGGGGCAGCTTCTTTTTATATCCTCATGTTCACTTCAACCCGACTCACAGTTCATTGTTGGCCATTCAGCCTCGCTGGTCGTCATTTATTTTGCCCGATCTCCAATGCTTGACCTGGTCAGCAGCACTCGTACCATGCGGTCACTCAGCAGCAGGACCTTCAGGGTGGAGGGGCGCCTCAATTCTCCGGCTTTCGGCCATCGAAGAGGTCGCCCCTCAAAAAAACCCTGGCTGGGAGCCTTTTACCAAGGCTCCGGGGGGGTCGCGACCCGACGGACCCCCTCACACATGTTGGTGTGCAGTTTACATCCCCGAGTGTCCAGGAGTTGCGTCTGCCTGTTGCGTCGCCATAGACCGGAAGCCCCAGCAAACAACATTAATTGAGAGTGAAGTCCCAGTTCTTTTTGCCAAAAGCTTCTAAATCCATATCTCCCCGCCCCAGCGATTCTTCTGCAGATTCACAGGTGTTCATTGGACACTTGTGAAGCTGCACTTTCTCTTTTTTTTTAAAGTCCCCCAAGGGGGGAATTTTTTATTTGCATTTCTATAAAACTACAACAGAAATTGGGGAGGGAAAATCTACAATCTATAGGAAAAAGTAAAGAAAACCTAACTAAAAACCCAAGAATGGAGGTTTTACAATGCTTAAAAATATAGTTATTACTCTTATACATTTGCTTTCAAACATGAAGAGTGCCCGCCAATCATCGCTTCTGTTGACAAAACCTGCTTATCTGCCTGAACAGAGAGAAGTTCCAAAGCTATAACGCAATAATTACAGCCCTTAAGAAAAGTTTAGCATCACCACGCTTTACTCCCCCCCCAGGCATCTTTTAAAACCAATGTTCCCTCAGTAAGAACATTAGAACACGTTTTTCTTCTTCCGTCTTCGATGTATTTTCTTTCTTCAATTATCTTTTAGTTTCTATAAGTTCGGATCTGTCCATTCATGATATGAACCAAGTTCCTTTTTTCCTGGGAGATCTTTGCTTCCTTAGATCAAAAGAGTCTTTCCTTTTGTTGCAATTACAACACGCTCATTGGAGATTCTAACCTTTCTCTTAGCAAGCAGATCATATAAAGTTAGGGTAGCGAACCCTTTACTCCAAAGAAACCGCTTTTCGATTAGCTTGCCAGTCCAGCCACAAAAAACTAAACTTAGAATCTCCTTGCCATTCATATATCTCTACGATCCACATACTGTCCCTTTAAAAGTGTAGCTGCTTTTAGTACAGATCCAGATCACACTTTAGCCATCAGAGGGCCCACGATTCACTTTAAAGACAGAGTCTGTGGTTAGGTCACAACCTAACTTTCCGCTGTCTCCTTTCTGAAGAAAACATTGGTCCCGCCTCCCTCTTTGCCTCTCGTCGCCATTTTTTGGGGATGTTTACATCAGCCGAGAAAGAATGCCAAAGTCTCTAAGGTCTGTTTAAGCGCTCCGCTTTCTTTTAGAAAAACTCTCTGCTACAGTCCATCGCCACAGTTTGATCAGTCCCTCCCTCCTTGCTTTCGCATTTGCTTAAAACGCCGGGAGATAGGGCGTTTGTACACTTGTAGTGGAGGGACTTCACTTCTAGGCTTTAGTGTCTTGGTTCAATGACAACTCACTCATCAATCCTTGAATCGATCCAGCCAGGTCCTAAAACGGCCCCTGGGATCACGCCAGGCAGAGAAAATTGCTAAACCTCCAAATGCTTGTTCCGGTGGTCACCTCTAGTCCAGTACTGGGAATCAGGGTAGGACCTTCAGGGCAGAGAGTAGCCCCCCCCTGTACCGGCTACCAGCCGGAGGTAGGGCTCTCCAAAGCCCCCTGGCTAGAAGCCTATGGGCTTCATGGGGGAGTGTGCACCATCACGCTCCCCCCTAATCCCCGATTCATGGCACACGTCTCTCGGAGGAACCCAGAGATGCCGCCATCGTTCAAAGCGCCAATGACCGGAAGTCGTGAAGCTGCACTCTCTCAATGAGAAAGGTGAACTATAAATAAATGAAGTAATACACATCCAAGCATATGCACCTCCTTCCTGGACTATTGTCTAGCATTTTTGGACTGTCGTGTTGGTCCACTGGCAGTGGTATGAGCCGCTTCACAGTCGTGATTGGCTGTTGCTTCTGCAAAAGGATTTTTAACATTCCCGTTTGTCTCAACCATAACCTTAACCAAAATCTGCTAGGAAGCCATATTCTCCTATGCCTATAACAGCATTGCCCAACTTCATTCTGCATGCTGTTCATTTAAATGAGCATCCCAAGCACCACTCAATGTACCCAACCCGACTGGGCTATCGTGGCCCTGTAATACCTGGAATGCTGTCCAAGGTCAAAGATGCAGGCCAAGTTTAGCTGTAAAATCGCCAGTTGCTCATTTCTAGTGTGAGCTATGGGATTGAACCACACGAGTCCCTTCCTCCAAGTGAAAATACAAGCAGTGGAGGAAGGAGACTTTTCCTCCAAGGATTTCTTCCTCTGAAGCAAGACTGTTCACTGAGCTAAAATGAATTCTAGGTGTTTTCTAACCCAAGTTTACTTTGCTACCTATGCGGATTGTATTTTCCTCTACTTAAATCTAGTGATGGGTGCCCCCACTGCAGTCATCAAAATTTCTCTCTAGTTTTTTGTTTATTTGTTTGTTAAGAAGAAGAAGAACTCTTTCCTCTCAGCAATTCTTAGACATATGATCTGAGGTAGTAGTTCTAAACTGCATCCACACAAGATGGCATATTGTGCTATCATTATGTACATACGTACTGTTAAGTTACAACTTACTTATGCCAACCCCAGCAAGGGGCTTTCAGGGCAAGTAAGATGCAAAGGTGGTTTGCCATTGCCTTCCTCTGCAAAGCTTTGTTGTCAGTCTCCCTTCCAAGTACTGACCCTGCTTAGCTTCTGAGATCTGACAAGATCAGGTTATACCATGCCAACTTCCCTCCCTGTGCTATCATTGCCCTCTGGCAATCATTCACAACTGGATTTTCATGTGCAAACAAGACAATCCACTTACACATGATTTTTGTTGTGCAATGATAGCACAAAATTTAACAATGTATGGATGCAGCTCTAGATGTGTTAAAATTTGCTTTAGGTGAAATTTTTGTGGTAACTGCAGCTTGCCAGTGCAATCCTTTTTTTACACCCTTGTAAGTCCATTGACCTTAATGTATTTAGAAAGGTCTAACTTTAAGATTCCACCAGACATCTGTGCATTGGAAAGATTTCTGAAGATATACAAAAGAGCCTCCATGTAGTCACTGGTGATACAACTACTATGTAACAAAATTCAAGTCCAGTAGCCATGTTAGTCTCTAATAGCAGAACAAAACTCCAGTAGCACCTTAGACACCAACAAATCTTTCAGCATGTAAGCTTTCATGTGTCAAAGCTCACTTCATCAAAGCTTACAGGAAAATTTTGTGGGTCTCTAAGGTGCTACAGGAGGAGGAGGAGGAGGAGGAGGAGAAGTTGGTTTTATACCCCACCCTTCACTACTCAAAGAAGTCTTAGAGTGGCTTACGATCACCTTCCTCTCCCCACAACAGATACCCTGTGAAGTAGGTGGGGCTGAGAGAGTGAGACAACTGTGACTGAGCCAAGGTCACCCAGCTGGTTTTATGTGGAGGAGTGGGGAATCAAACTCGGTTCTCCAGAATAGAGTCCACCACTCTTAACCACTACACCAAACTGGAATTTTGTTCTACTATGAAAGACTAGCATGGTTATCCATCTGAAACTATTACCTAGTAACTCTCACAATGAATTAAATGAAGTATCTTCTTTTAAAACACAAACCTGGATATCCATGTGCCGCTTTATGATGCAAGTGATATTTAACATCCTCTGGCTCAGCCTCCATTTATCTGTGCGTTGAATGGAAGAATATTTATCAGATAATTTTGTTCCATTGACAAATGGTTGACTACTGAACACAGTGACTTAGCAGCGACCCATTTGGACTCTTGCTGCTTGCAAGTGCCGTTCAATAGGGAATTGTGACATAAATTTTGGCTTCACTTTTATGTAGAGGATTGATGAGTCTCATTTCATGAATGTTAATCAGCCCATTTGTGTTCAGGTATTAAGTTATTCCTTACGTAACTGTCATTTAATACAGATTGAATTCATTTGACCTTTGCCTGTCCCACTTCGCTTCTGTCACAGTTTTACTACAGCACCTCATGCAGCTCTTTTTCACTGAGAGGTTAATACCTCTTGATTATGGCTAAAGGCAAAGACCTACAGGAGCATATGTTGCAGGTTGCCTTATCTGCAGTCATGAGAGTGTGATTAATGGCTTTAATAATTTTAATTTGGTGTGGTTAACCATTACAGCTCTCTTTTCCTGAGATTGCGAAGCCTGACAAATGACTTTTACACACCTGTGGAGGCTGGAAGTGGCTCCCGGTCTTGAAACAACCCGGAATGTCCTGGTCAACCTCAGGGTGCTGCACTCTGATCCAGGTAGAACCATGGTTTAGCTTGCCAAGCAAAGTCCTCCCTGCACAGAATATTTACAGGGCTACACCTGCAAGATCTGCATGTCATTTTGCAAGCAATGTGGCTGACATGGTACAAAAAGCACTTTAGCTACCTAACTGCATATGCAGTTACAACTTAAACATGGTTTAGGTAATCCTGTACAATGCTTTGACACAGGTAAGAATTAAATCATGGGCTGCTTCAACATGGGGGTTAAAGTGGAATATCTGTGTGACATCATACACACTTTCAGTACAACTTGGGGCATTCCAGGAGCTTTCTACTTTAATCCACAGCAAAACAAAATCTGGGTTCAGCATCTGTCTAGACACGCCAACTGTAGCCACCAAAGGAATGGGGGCAAAGTTAAGATCCATTCTCATCCTTTTTAGCCATTTAAAAGTGTTTTAGTCAATTTCCTTGCCAAGCCCAACTGCAGTGGGGGGAGCAGGTCTCAGTATGATGGGGGAAGGGGAGGAGTGGGGTTGGGGCAGCAGCAAAAAGTGTGGGGGCATAGGGGTGAGACCCATTCCCATCTGCGCCCACAGTGCCTGCTGCTGCTGTTGCAGGGGCACAAATAAATGGTTGCTGTCTTTTAAGCTACTTTCAAAAACACAGTAGCATTTTTAAAACTAATACCATCTTTTCAGGCCTCAGCTTCCCTGTAAACAGCAAATACTTTTTACCCTCTCTAATATTATGCCAGTGAAAAGCACAAAAACAACCCCAAAAATGCATAAACCAGTTCTTGTTTCTGGAGTCACTTCATGTGATGCAAGTTGTACACATAGCACAATGGAACACAAAGACCCAGACTGGAGGACTTGATGGGAATGCAGTGTTGCATTCCAGACTGATGTTTCGTCATGCTTGTTAGTTTTACAAATTAATCGTGATTTGGTTGGGAAATGGAATATAAGGCCTCCTTAAGCTTCAGAAAGTGATGTAACATCCTTGTCAAGACAGATCCCTGGATTATTAAGCAAACTAGCTAGATCATATTACCTTTACTGTAAATGAAAGTCTTAGTTACTGAAAATTATTAGTGTTTTAGAATGGAAAAGGTGAAGTTTGATGTCACCCCTGCTTTCCTGAAATTTACACATTTCTCTCTACAGATTTTAGTAGTTAACATGGTGACTTCACAACATGGTGACTTTACAGTCCCACAACCCACAGTTCTGGGTAATTACTTACTTTGGAAGGAGCACACAGACATTGTAGTGAATCATGTTAGGCAACCAGGTGCTCTTGATTTGGGATATACCCATACATGTCCTTAGAATTATCACTTTAATTTGGAGTTTTATGCTGTAGAGAAGAGACTATGCCTGGCAAAACTACAGTGAGCAAGACAGTGCTGAGAACAAACTGACAGCACACGTCATTCAAAGTCAGCCTCTGAATTTTTTTTGTCCCTTCCAGTACAGCTGCAACCCAGGCAAAAGTGAGCCTAGTCAGCTTATATGTCTTCTACCACTCAGACTGGAGAACCTTACATAAAACACGCCTTAATGAACAAGGGAGAGAAGACAAAATACTGTGCATACACTGCCTTGTATAATAGGAGTTTATGAAACAGGATTGGGAAAATACACAGTGTAATTGGGCACATCCTGTACTTAGTGAATCACCCAGCTCCAGTATAATAAACATTGCTTCACTCAGGAGAGTTCATTCCCTGTTCTGTCGCAAGTGTGGGGAATTGCTGAGGAGAAGGAATTTATTAAGCGCTTACTTACCAGCAGGTATGTGGCACAAAGCTCTCATTCTTCATGCATCTCATTCATTGGTTTATTTCAAGATACAGGCAACTATCCAATTGAGTGATTTAGGATTCAGGCACCTGTCCAAATGGGTGAGGTCTTTATATGCCTGCTTATAAAAGTCCCAGCAAAACACCCATGCCAATTAACAGCAAATGCTGCATGCTTGTATATGGTAACAGAAAAGAAGAATTTCCATTCAGCATGTGAAAAGAATATGCATAGCTGAAAAATATTATCTTGTAAATTCTTGTAAATGTAACATCGGATCATGGGCTGAGTTAAGGTTGGATTCTCTGTCTTGCTTTTAGATCTGTAGTTCTCAAACAGGTTTTTGTTCCTGGCCACAGGTGAGCCCACAGAAGATACAAATCAACAAAGGAAATCAATCCTACATCATAAACCTTGGTGGCTCGTTTGCAGAAACCATGTCCTAGAATATATCCATGCTTTCAAAATTTTACATCCGTGGTTTTTAGACCATCATTCCCAGGCATGTTGTGAACAACCATGACTTGTAGCTGATTAATGCCCCAGCTTAAGGTGGGTTTTGCTAACACCACCAGCACTTGGTTCTTTTCCTGTTTATTTTTCATGAGAAAGAGAAAGAGGGGGAAAGACAGACAAAAACAAAGCTACATGTTTACAGTCATAGATTAAAAATGGTTCTTGAGTGAAAAGGATAAAGACTACTCTTCTAACTTGAATTTCCCACATCTGGCTAATCTAGGCAACAAAATGATTGCTATGCATCTAGTGACTCAGGAATAGAGAAACTCTTGATGTGCTACCTCTCCCGTTTAGATAATTTGTCTTCTTGATTCTTCACTCTTAAATAATGAACACAGCTGTGTTTGTTTATTTGGTAGAATTACATGCTGCCTCTCCAGAGAGCTAAAGAGACTCACATAGTAAAAACAATAGAGTAAAATCATAAAAAGACAATCATAAAATTGTCAATATTAAAACAAGCCAGAATAATATGGCATAAGAACAGCATAAAACTACATTCAGAAGCCTAAAATGATATCCATAAAACAGTTATCAAGCTAGAAGCAATCCATAAAAGCAGCTTAAAACCCCAAAGCCTGAGTAAGAAGGAATGCTTTGGCCTGGTGCAGGGCTTGGGAACAGGATGTTGACTGGAGGGCTGGCCACTAGGTGCTCTGGCCCCAAGTTGTTTAAGGCCTTAACTAAAAGAACCTGCAGTTTGAATTGTGTCTGGAATTGTGCTGATCTTTCAGTACTGGGTGATTCCTATAGCCAGCCTCCAACAATATGTATTTACCATAATGCAGGTCCCTTGGGGGGTTTAAGGTTGTGCCTCCATGATGGGTGTACAACTAGTATTTATTTATTTATTCAAATTTCGACCCCGCTCTCCTGGCCAGAGCCAGCTCAGTGTGGCTTACATAAAACAGATGGTTACATTTAAAACATACATTACAATTAAAAGAGATTAAAACCATAATAAGTGCTAGTGGTCGTTGGTCTTCGTATGATGGTAGCAGCCATTATTCAAGCTCGCAGTCAGGTCTCAGTATTCAATTTGATTGTCCTTGCAGGACTTGCTGTTCATTAGGCTGTTGGTGGCAGTTTCCGGAGTCCAGGGCCCTCTCTCTTTCAACCAACCAATGTTCTTTTTTTATTTATTTAACATTTTTATTTGTTTTGTCATTTAACAAGTAACATGTAAATCCAATACAATGAAAAATTAATTAATCCTTTAAACCAATGTTCTTCATTGGTGGTGGCAGCTCCCAAAAGCCTGGCATAAGAGCTCTGTTTTACAGGCCCTGTGGAACTGTAAAAGGTCATGCAGGGCGCTGATCTCCTCCAGGAGCTCATTCCACCAGGATGGGGCTGCCCCACAAAAGGCCCTGGCCCTGGTCGTTGACAGCCTAGCCTCCTTAAGACCTGGGAGGGCCAGCCGGTTATGGGCCCCTGACCGCAGTGCTCTCTGGGGAATATGTGGGGAAAGGCAGTCCCTCAGGTATGTAGGTCCCTCACCACGTAGGGCTTTAAAGGTAAGAACCAGCACCTTGAAATGAATCCGGTATGCTATACGCAGCCAGTGCAATGCCTTCAACACAGGTTGTATGTGCTTCCATCTAGAGAGCCCCATCAAAAGCCTAGCCGCGACATTTTGCACAGGCTGCAGCTTCCGGATTTGAGACAAGGGCAGCCCCATTTAGAGAGCATTACAGTAGTCTAATCTCGAGGTGACTGTCGCATGGATCACTGTCACCAGATCGTTGTGTACGAGGAAGGGAACCAGCTGCCTGATCAGCCAAAGATGGTAAAAGGCCGATTTGGCAGTGGCTGCTACCTGGGCCTCCATAGTTAAGGTGGCATCCAGGAGCACTCCCAGACTCCTAACCTCCAGCGCTGGCACCAGTGGTGCCCCATCGAAGGTCGGGAGTGGGAGCCCTAACCCTGGGTTGCCTCAGCTCAGACACAGGACCTCCGTCTTCTACAGATTCAGTTTCAGTCAGCTCAGTCTAAGCCAACCAGCCACGGTCCTCATAACATTAACTTAATCCCTGACTTGTCCTTGCCAGTCTGTGCTAAAGGTTGTAGGTAGGCTTGCTGGGGCCCCAGCAGATGCTCCTAGCAGCCACTCAGCTGGACAGCAGTGGAAAAAAATGATGCCAAAATGGTGGAGGCGTTAGCTGCGCTCCAGTGTGCTGGCATCACTCCTTGTGTGCCCAGAAGTGACAGGAAACCTGGGACACTCTGGAATTAGGGTAAAAATCTATGATTAAACTGGTGGACACAGGAGGAAAAAGAGAAGAGATTGGATTTATACCCCACGCTTCACTACCCCCCAAAGGTGTCTCAGAGCGGTTTACAAACTCCTTTCCCTTCCCCTCCCCACAATTGACACCCTGTGAGTTGGGTGGGGCTGAGAGAGCTCTTGACAGAAACTGCTCTTTTTCAAGAACAGCTCTTATCAGAACTACGGCTTGCCCAAGGTCATCCAACCAGGTGCAAGTGGAGGAGTGGGGAATCAAACCCGGTTCTCCCAGATTAGAGTCCGCACACTTAACCACTACACCAAACTGGAAGTGATGCAATGTATCCATGGTGACATCAGTGCACCCACCTGCCCCCCACCAGTTGCTATGACCTGGCAGCCCTTGTTGTAGGACCAGTATTGGCCAATAAGTGTCTATAGCAGGATGATATTAGAAGGTAGATAAGTTCTTTTCATTCCCAGGATGCTTGGGGGGGGGGGGGCATCTCCCAGAAGACTAACTTAATATAGAGACAAAGAGCATGAAAAACTGTAAGGCTTGTGCACATTTGTGCCTTCTTTAAAAAGGAAATTCAAACTGTGCACCAAGATAACCATTCTCTATTATGGCAGATTCCTCAATCTATATAAATGCTGTAAAATAAGCATTTCTTTGGTGATTTAACTACACACACAAGTATTCTGGTTTTGTCGGCATTCAGCAGCTGAGATTTTCTGAGTACTGACAGTTATACTCTTTTATACACACCCTATACCAGCTACAGAGCCGGCATGTTGTCAGCAAGCTGCCATTCTGTTTTCTGTGACCTCTGTGTACATATCCTTACCCTGTTGCACCCGGCTTGTTTCTATTATCCTGCTTCTGTGCTGGAATGCATAAGATAACTACTGGTGGATGTGTGGGGGAGAAGATGCTGTAATGCTTGCCTATTGCTATCTCATGAGAACTGCACCTGTGTTGCGTCTGATGTTCTGCCTGGTTCCCATGGACTGGGCGCGCAACCGTTTCATTAACCCGCCAGCGGGAATAGTATTCATTGGATATGTATCTGTTTGAATTTCCTTTATTATGCTCGCCCTACCTGTGTATCCCCAGTTCTAACAAAGAACGTGTTTGAGTATGTCTTCAACGCTTTGAAATAAATTTTGCTTTCCTTGAAAACGTGGATTTATTCTCGATGCTTGGGGATCCAACATATTGTTAGAACTCCCTTTCTCCTATCGTTCCGAATCTGGCAAGATCATGAGCGGAGCTGAGGGAGACCTACCGAAAACGGAGGGGGATTCAGGATCGGTCCCACACACCTCCGCTCCTTTGGTGACGGCAGCCTCGCTGGAGGGTGCCGTGGGGGGAACGATTCCCCGCCGGCCTGCACATCTGTCTTGGCCGCCTCCGACCCCTTCGCACTGGGGTCCGCGGAAGACTCAACAGCAGGATGACTGGACTATGTACAACACTCAAGGCACCCGTGAGGTGTACTCCCGTCGAGGGAGCGGATTACGTGAAAGTCTGTTTGACAAGGGATTGTTCCCAGAGCCGGGGGCTACCTCGGAGAAGGGGAGTTCCAAGCAAGACCTCGAGGAGTGGATGTTCGAACCATCGGGGCCGCGAGGCCACGTAGAGGATTCGGAGGGAGCCGGGGGCTTCCAAACGGAAGAAGACTATGACCCACCCCCGGACTATCAACGTCGAGAACCGATCCCTGAGGAAACCACCGGGGAACGACTGGAGGAACTGGAATACTCGGTGAGAGACTTGTTGAGGGCATTCCAGGATGTAATGGAAGCTCTGCCGGGGATGATGGACATTAGAATGGCTAATTTTCTTGATGCACACGCCGCGCAACAGCAAGTCGCCCCAGCACCGGGAGTTCCCGCGCCGCAGGTGCCTGCCCAGCCACCGGCCGGACCTCCGCAGCAAGTAGGGCCTGCGCAACAGCCGATGCCGGGGGGTCCGCCAGGACCGGGTCTGCCGCCACCGATGAGGCCAGTGCCAGCGGGACCACCGGTTGCTCCGGGTCTCCCTCTCAGGGGAGTTCCGGGTCAGCTGGGACCGTTGGTAAGGACTCCACGGCCCAGACCCAAGGATTTACTGGAGGCTACCTTTGACGGCAACCCAGAGGAACTCGCCTTCTTCACGGTGAGGGTGCACAAATTCGTAGAAGAGAGCCGACACCTCTTCCGAAACGAAGCTGCTCTCATTGATGTCATCTCGGCGAGACTGAAAGGAGACGCCGCCACATGGTATGTGGGACTGCACAATGACCGCGGTCCAGAACTTTTGAATTTGCGAGCATTCATGTGGGCGCTGCGGGCTCGGTTTGAGGATGTCAACGCGAGCCAAAGGGCCAAAGCATTTCTCCGCACCTATCGTCAGAACAAGAAGTCGGTTCGCGAATACACACTGGAATTCCACAAGCAGGCAGCAAAGCTCCGAGACTACCCCGATCACATTTTGGCTGAAATGTATCGATTGGGACTCAACGCGGACATCCGAGAAACGGTTTTGAAGACTGTTAATCCTATCTCCCTGATGGCTTGGACCCAGGAAGCTGAAAATGCAGAGGATCGGCTCAACACCATCAA
>NW_015176075.1:53995-68153 GCF_001447785.1 Gekko japonicus | reverse complement strand
AGTTACTCCTCCTCCACCTGTCCTTTTGGAAGGGGATGAACATTTTGAAATCGCTGATATCCTTGATTGTAAATTGAAACGTGGTAAACTCTGGTACCTTATCGAATGGGTTGATTTCGGTCCCCAGCACCGCGAATGGGTGGAAGAAGGGGATATTCGGGCCCCTTACCTGATCCGTAGTTTCCACAAGAGGTTCCCGGACAAACCGGGAGGTCTCCCGCCCAGCCCGGGAGATCTCCCGTCCCGGCTTGTTTCTACTATCCTGCTTCTGTGCTGGAATGCATAAGATAACTACTGGTGGATGTGTGGGGGAGAAGATGCTGTAATGCTTGCCTATTGCTATCTCATGAGAACTGCACCTGTGTTGCGTCTGATGTTCTGCCTGGTTCCCATGGACTGGGCACGCAACCGTTTCATTAACCCGCCAGCGGGAATAGTATTCATTGGATATGTATCTGTTTGAATTTCCTTTATTATGCTCGCCCTACCTGTGTATTCCCAGTTCTAACAAAGAAAGTGTTTGAGTATGTCTTCAACGCTTTGAAATAAATTTTGCTTTTCTTGAAAACGTGGATTTATTCTCGATGCTTGGGGATCCAACACATGTGCATTTGTTTCAGCCTTTCCCTTGGTGGCAAGAATGGGCATCTTGGGTCTTCTCATGTAAGATGTGATATGGGAACTCTGTGCATCATGGAGTTTATCCCCTACAAGAAAGGAAGAGGAGTTTGTTTATTTGTTTATTATTTATTTAAATATTTCTATTTTGCCTCTTCAATTTTTTCCCCATGAGCTGGCTAACAATAAGTAATATGATTTGTTTAAAAATTAAGCCAATTGATCAAATTTCAACAATGAAGTCCTCAGCAGTAAATCAGTAAAATCCGCAGTATAAAAAAAATTATACAAAGGGTAGGCCACTGAGAGGAGCCTAAATACCAAAACTGGATAAAAAGTTATTTCAAAACCTGGATGAAGAGAAATATTTCCACTATGTCTGAAAGTCAACAAAGTCGACACCAGTGATGCTTCAAGGGAAAGGGCATTCTACTACATTGGGGGCCCACCACAAAGAAAGCCTTGTCCCTAGTTGCTACTTGCCTCACTTCTGCAGACGGGGGCACCATTAGGAGGGGTTGTGATGATGATCTTAGTCAGCTAGCAGGACAGTATGAGAGAAGGTAAACTTCAAGCCATTTAGGGCTTTAGATTGCATGATTCATCCCTTTGCATGTAGGCATCTGTGGAGAGTGTGATGAGAGGGAGGGGTAAGAACATGTGCCCACACTTCCAGCACAAAGATGTGACTTTTGTCTCAGGTAGGTACCTGAACAGAGCCTAATGAACATGCCCTGAGCCAGGAAATATAGACTAGCACAGATACTTTGCTAGCATCGGACAGGAATGGTATTAATATTGATTGGGTCCATACCACCCAGTTGTTGCCTTAATGGCACATTGTAAATCACACGCCTTGCTTCCATTTCCTGCCTTTTGAAAGAGGGAGGTGTGAAAGACAAGCCTAAGAAGTCCTTCAGTAGAATGTCAACATTGCCTAAGAGGCAGAATATCTGCGTGTTCTAGATTTCAGCATTGAATACAGGATTAAGCACCAAGTGAAATAACTGGCTTGAACTTTTGCTTGTCCCACAATGTAACTACACAGCCTTTTAGGCTGCAATAAGGACCTTTTCTCTTTGTTGCTTCCCTTGAAGACACTTCTCCCTCCCCCTCCCCCGTTACTCATGCCTATGCCCCTGCTTGAGCTGTATTCTTCCAGATAACAAGACAACCACTGTTCTGGTCAGCCAACTCCCTAAATTAATGGATTCTGTGATATATCAAATTCAGCAGAATTTATCAAAGGGACAACAGAGAATGCTAGAGATACCCAGATGATTTGAAGTCTGGGGAAATAAAAGGGTTAACAAAATAATATATATGCAAAATACATATGGGGAATCAGATAAGTTAAAAAGAGATCCAACAAGAATCCAATCATTATAGTCTGAAATATGCTTCTCATGCTCTGTGCATTGTTGTATTTGAATGGCACTAACTTCTTAACACAAACATCCAAATTCAAAAGATAGCTGTGACAAAGAAAATGGATGTGCTCATATATTTTATTAATGTAAATGCAGTGTAATTAATCTCCTGTCCATATGGCAGGTGGTGTTTTCGCTAAGAAGTGAATAATCTAAGCTACAGGCTGTGGGGAAGGCGGGGTACAGAGGGGATTCAGGTCATCTGCCCAGAGTTCATAAATAGGAACAAGGAATCCTTTGTCTCCTCTGTCTCCCAATCCTTGTCAACCTAAAGCCTTTGTTTGTTTTTATTAATGGGTTACTTAGCTTTTCTTTCAGAAACTCTGTTTGTTTGTTGACTGATGGGACCATGTGGAGAAACTGTATCTGAAAATAAGAACTAATTCCTCTGGTACTTCATTGTAGTTGGAAAGCTATGCACCCACTTTTGAACAATACACCTGCTATATAGTTGTAAAGACACATCTATACATTGCTGCTTTTTGAATGGCTCTCTTATTTATGCAGCCCTACCTGGCTAGCTCAGTTGGCATTCACAAATGTAAATACTCTTGTGTGTGTGTGTGTGTCTGTCTGTACACACACAGATATCTGTTTTGGTGTGCTTCTGTTCTCAGGCAAAAGTTTCTGACATCCACGTGGAAAGCCCTTTTTTCTTGCTAAGCCCTCTTAATGCAGTACTTGGCACAGAGCAATAGCAATGTTCCTGCTTTGGTCTTTGATGGATAGATACACATGTTCTGGCCTAGTTCCATGAGTGTCTCTGTGAGGATAAGACTTGGGAGAAAGCTATCAATATCACCCGGCCAAGGGTGTGTGTTCTTGGCTGAAGACTCCTGGGGGTGGAGAGAAGAAATAAACAGAAATATTTCAAACATTGTCTTTAGTTGTAGTACGGATAAGAGCTATTCTGTATTAATCAGTTGTTTGGTAGCTAGATTTATAGTTTTGCAATTAATCAAATAATAGGAGGTTTCCAAGTGTGCTTCTGGTGAAACATAGAATTCCTTAAACACTTATCATTACTTTGTCAATATGAACATCAGTAACAATAGAAAAGCTTCCCTAGATGACATCCAGCTCTGTTGACCTTCCTTAGCAATGCAGTTTCAGGAGAACGTATGGGCAAGGACCCCAGAGGGTTTTTTTTTTTTTAAAAAAAAGGTTATCTGAAGGCAGAAAATATGAAAAACCATTAAAATAGAGCAAAAGGGAATGTCAGGAAATATCCAAGAAAATATAGAGCTTAACATTTTTATGTAAGTATGAATGAAGAGCCCAGTCTCCTCTGAGTCACGTTTATCCTGTGTTCTTTTTATTCCCAGGATATAGCCTATGGTTTTGTTCCCTGCTACAGCTGAATCAGGCTGGGGGTGTGGGATCCCATGTTGTGGTTCTCCTCTCTTCATTAATAGTAGAAAAAATCCTCCCTGAAATCAGTTCTAAAGTTGACTTCAGAGGGATCTAAGCTTCCTTACTATGCACAGAATTGCAGCCTTAGTATTTTGGAACTGATATGCTCTACAGAAATTCATATTCATGGCATCACTTCCTTTATTCTAAGTAATCATACATGTTGCAGTTAGTATTTTGAAATTTCCATAGCAGGATAGCATATCTCCAGGCATCTATTCTTGCACCTATTCTTAAGAGCCACTGGCTTTGGTCATAACTGACTTTGAGCAAGTCACTATTTCTTAGCCTGGCTTACCTCACAGTGCTGTTGTGAAGATAAACTATGAAGACTGTAACGGTCATCATATGTCAGAAAAGGTGTAGAAATAACTAGGTAAAATGATGCCCTTATGGATATGAAGACATTTCCAATTGTAATTCTAGTAATAAAGCTATATTAAACCAGAAACATGAATGTATCCATACCTCTTCCATATGGAAGGTTCATAACGGTTGACTAAAACAAGAGAGGAGGGTTTTTGGTTGCTGCTGTATGTCCTCAGGGCTATATTCCTACATGACTTGATGACTTAGGGCATTGCTATCTCACAGATAAGCAGACATAATTCACAGCAGTCAGGTCATTCATCCTTTGAGATAGTAAGCAACTACCAGTCATATGGAACTGGAGATAAAGAAATAGTTCAAGGTTTTGGACTTCTCTGTCTCCTGCCCTGACCTAGCAGTCATTTGCAGTTGATTATGCAGCCATTTGCATTTTTTCAAGTCAAAATACTCTTACAGCAGAAGGTCTAAGTAAATTATCTGTTCTGTGCAACATGACGGTATATCTTGATTGATCATACACATTTGCAGTAGCTGAGATATCTGACCAAACATGTATGGGTATTCAAACACAAAGCATGTGTGTGCACTTTAAATAAAGCAACTGAAACATATTATGTGGTGCCCGCCTGCACATCTACCACTAATGTTCTGTGATACCGAGAACCTAATAATGAGAAGGGAGGAATATACTAACTTTAATGCAAAGAACATTCCTGGCTTGTTCCTTTAAGGCTGCGGTCACACAAGCTAAATAATCCACTTTCAGTGCATTTTCCAACTGGATTTTTACTGTGTGAACTGGCAAAATCCAGTTGGAAAGTGCATTGTAAGTGGATTGAAAGTGGATTGTTTAGTGTGTGTGTCCACAGCCTAACAGACTTAGAGTATTCTCTTTTGTTTCCCTTCTCACTGTCAATGTCTATCTAACAATTTTAAAGCTGCTTAGAACCACTGTACATTCTGGAAATATAGTTTGGGAAGTCTCCTGATAATTTTATGAAAAATTTTGAGTTTCACTGCATAACGATAGACTCCCAGAGCTCTTTGGTGAAAACCACAAAATAAAATAGATTGCCATAACTTCTTTTTTTGTCACTCCACTGCGTCACTGCATGATCTGAGAGATGTTTCCAGGATCTCTCATCGGTTAGTCTCAGTTTGTCCATGCTAGTACATAAGGAACTCCTACCATGTGAGACTTGCTCATATTGAGCTGTGCAGGTATCCATGGACTGGATACTGGTCATGGAATGAACAGTTAACAGTTGTCAAGGCCTGGCTTAGAAAGGTGGTGCTGTGTCTTGAACATAGGTTAGGCAAACAGAAATTCAGCAAATGCTGTGACTTCTGCAGCCATGATGGGAGAGGCCTGCTTTGCTTCACCCATGTAATGATGAAAGCATCAAGAGATGACCTACACACACATGCAAGGCCAGGTTTTGGGTACTCTTTTTAAGTGTATCAAAACATAATCAGAACTTATCTACAGCCCATGTCACTTGACAAAGGAACAGAAATGATGCAATGAACTGGGCTGCAGGTTGGTTTTCAAGAGATCAACACCAAGTGTGAAATAAGTCTAGTAATCCAGATATGCTACCAGGCAGACAATATTTCTAATAGTTACTTGGTGCCCTATTCTATTATGTACTTGTAACAATGACTTAGAGATAGAATAAACTACTGGTCCCTCCCCAAGACAAGGAATTTCAGCAAGTGCAGCTTCCGTTATCCCTGGATTGACAAAGTGCTCTTACCAAGCAATGCAGTTTACCACAGCTTCTAAAAGGTACAGAAACCCTGTCTCCTCTAGATCACGGCATGTTACTTCTACTATCGTGTGGCTCTTTCACAATCCCATCCTCACTATCAAGCCTTTCCCTGTCCTTGGGGGGGGGGGGGACTTGTTGGCCAAAATTGTGACATGAGAGCTAGCATTCTTTCTGTGTGTGTGTGTGGTTAGAATTCCATCCTGTTCCAGCAGAACCAAGAAACAGAACCCAGATAATAAACAGTTGCAAGTTTCATTCTTAACAACTCGGGTCACCAGCAGCCAAGGTTTAACACTCCATCCCACCCTTTTTATTCATAAGGCAATAGCGGCATTCATTCCTGTAGAGAAAACAGAAGTCTTGCATTTGAGAACAAGTGTAGAGGGGAAAACCTGCTCCATGCCTCTGTCAGTGGGTGACCTAGACTTCATTCTACCTTTGGGTTTTAATATACTGCCCTTCCCTCTACACAAATCCTGTTGGTCATAATGGCAGGCATTTAGTCTGCATTTATTAAAAGCCTTGAGAAATATTACTATGGAACAGGGCCAAGTCAGCTTCTTGCTTCAGGGGCAGATCTGGAAAGAGGATGGATAGGGCAGCTGATGGTGGGTGGTAGGGCTAGAACTCTCCATCTGTCTCTGCTTCCCCATCCATCAAACTTGATAGGCCTGAGCTAGTACAATAAGTGGTGGCCGCAACCACTGCCACATTGGCCATTCTCATTAATATGATCATTATTAATATCTTTATTGATATGAATTTTCATCAGAGTAACAGGATCTGGAGTTTTTTTGGGGGGGGCGCGAAGAGAAGTGTTAAGAAGCCCTTGAATTTAGGCAGCTTCAAGAAATGATTAAAAGCAAACTATAGAACTATAGATTGTTATGTTGTGCAAGCTGATGAATAAAGCTAAATCCTTGGCACTGCCAATTATGGTTCTGCTGTTTCTAAATTGCAGGTGATCAGGGACCTCAGAGGAAGTCACAAATATGAGAAGGGTACATTTAATAAAATTAACAAGATCTCAGTAAATGTTGTTCAATGTTCATGACTCAGGGAAAGTTAAATATAACCTGGAAAAAGTGAACCTGCACAAAAACTATCAGAGATGAGAATGAACTTTAAAAAAACACAGCATGATGACCTAGTAATCTTTTTCTGCACAGCTTTTAACTGACTCTAAAATGAGATGCTGGTCTTGTGCAACTGCAACAGGGTAGAAATATTTTGCAACTCAAAATCTGGAGAAAGGAGTAAAATGGGGGGAAGACTGCTTGAAATAGCCTGGTGGTACAAAAACCAGAGTGTTCGTCAACAGACTGAAATGTATACCAACTTAGGAAGTATCAGAAATTCTGCACTAAGAAATGTCTTTTGAATGGCAGGGGAAAATAACTGTGTAATACTGACACCCAAATAGTAGACTAGGATCCACCCATGAGTCACCACAGCTCCATTGGTGAGTCATCAAAATTGCTGACAGAGAGAGGCCATTGAGTTCAATGTAGCACAAAGAAGGAAGAAGAAGAGAAAAGATTGGATTTATACCCTGCCCTTCACTACCCGAAGCAGTCTCAGAGCGGCTTACAAACTCATTTCCCTTCCCATCCCCACAACAGACACCCTGTGAGGTAGGTGGGGCTGAGAGAGCTCTGACAGAAACTGCTCTTTTTCAAGAACAGCTGTGCCAGAACTACGGCTTGCCCAAGGTCATCCAGCAGGTGCAAGTGGAAGAGTGGGGAATCAAACCCAGTTCTCCCAGATTAGAGTCCACGCACTTAACCACTACACCAAACGGGAAGGATAAAGAGATGGGCCCTGGACAAAGGAGTTATTCCTTTGGTGGATCACTGAAGTACAGTATTTTGAGAACTTCAGCAGTGTCCTGTTTGCTCCATCTTACCATGCCAAAACAGCTGAAAACTAGATGCACAAAACACTAATGAAACACTGAAGTCCTGTATAGCAGAGATAGGCACAACCTGTGACTTGGAAAACTAGTCAGCCCACCAACCATGTATAATAGACCAAGGCAGGAAAGGGGGCTCTCAAGATTTTTACTTGCTTGGAACTATTGAAATAAGGATCGTTAAGCATTTGGTGGTCCCAAAACAGAGTAGGCAGCATTCAGGTAGCTGAATCACCAATTGTGCAGCCCTGCTGCAAAAGATACAGCTTTTACTTATTTATTACATTGTTACCCCACTCTTCCTCCAGTGAGCTCATCTCCCTTTGTTGTGTATGCTGACCGCCACCGGGGGCCAGCGAACAGCCAGAGCTTGACTCTGGAAGAACAATAGGGACTAGGCTCCTAGTCCCTCCACTGGGGAACCAATGGGAACCGTGGCGGGAGATTCAAACCCACCAATGGTGACCAGGGGTGTGTCCCCGGGGATGTATATAGTTGGCGTCCCGGGCCGTTGTTCCCTGTCTTGTTGTGTACCTAATGAAGCGTGCTATGCACTGCATCGTTGTCTGTTGTCCATCCATGCGGCAACCCACTACACAATAATGGCGATAAGGATGGGATCCAGCCACAACTGAGCCGGGCCGTCGTGAGGGGCCGAGAGAACGCAAAGCAGCAGCGATCCGATGAGCGAACCAGCCGGCAAGGCCGCTTCTCTCCCACCCGCTCCGACGCGCAGAATGGCGACCACTCCAGGGCTGACCGCCACCGGGGGCCAGCGAACAGCCAGAGCTTGACTCTGGAAGAACAATAGGGACTAGGCTCCTAGTCCCTCCACTGGGGAACCAATGGGAACCATGGCGGGAGATTCAAACCCACCAATGGTGACCAGGGGTGTGTCCCCAGGGATGTATATAGTTGGCCTCCCGGGCCGTTGTTCCCTGTCTTGTTGTGTACCTAATGAAGCGTGCTATGCACTACGTCGTTGTCTGTCGTCCATCCATGTGGCAACCCACTACACAATACCCTTATAAATAAAAGCTGAATGGTTTTATTTACACGCTCCAAAATCAGTTCACTTTCTGATCTGTCATTCAGAGGGTATCCCTATCCACTGGCTGCTTTGCCTGAGTCCTGCCTCTAACATTCTAAACATTTTGCTAATCCTCTCCCCTCCCTAGCCAGTCAGAACACAGAGGTTATTTGCATATGCAGCCTCATTGGCCTCTGCCTCGGAACACAGAGGTCGTTTGCATATGCATCTTGATTGGCTTTTGCCTCTAACATTCTAAACAGTTTTGCTGTTCTGAGGTAAAATGTGTCCAATCTCCAGGTGAGGGCTGGAGATCACTCAGAATTACAACTGCTTTCCAGATGGCAGAGATCAGTTCCCCTGGAGAAAATGGTGGGCTCTGTATCCTTATATGCTGCTGAGGTGGCCCCCGTATGACATCCAATGTGACGTAGCAGTCAGGGCTTCAGAGCACGGGAGAGGCTGCAGGTGTGGGGGTGGTGGAAAGCTGAAGAGTGAGGGGGAAATAAAGGTAGGCTGATGATTGCCTCGGAAGGTGATAGAGTTGCCAACTCCAGGTGGGAAATTCCTGGAGATGTGAGGGATGGAGCCTGGAGAGGGTGAGGTTTCAGGAGGTGTGGGACCTCGGACAGGTACAAAGCCATAGACTCCACCCTCCAAACCAAGTATTCCCTTCTGGGGAACCATCGTGGCCAATCTCCAGGTGAGGGCTGGAGATCACTCAAAATTACAACTGTTCTTTAGGTAGCAGAGATCAGTTCCTCTGGAGAAAATGGTGAACTCAGTGTCATTATACCCTGCTGAGGTTGCCACAGCAAATTGACACTGAGTGTCCAAGGCTGGGGCACCTGCCCAGAGCCTCTTTCTAGAGGCCGTTGTATTTATTTCCACAATGGGCCTTTTTCCTAGTAATAACATATATAGTTCCACCCACTGCTGCTCAGTTTTATCCTCTGAGCAACTCTTGGAGTAACCCTGAACAGATCTACTCAGAGGTAAGCCTAATTGGGACTTACTGCCGGGAAAGAGGTTTTAAAATCACAGCCTCTCAGAGGCAGCAGGCAGAATGGTAGTAATTGGCTCTGCTGTTCCAGGGACTTTTGTAGCTGAATGGGGATTTGAACTCCGGTTTCCCCAGTCTCCACTCTGGCACTCTTTTACATACTGGCGTGACAGTCACTTCTCTTTCTATCTCTTCCATTCCTGTTCTATTACTTTTCAAGAAGTGATGGTAAAAATTTCCCTTAAATAGTTAAACATTACATATTCCTGGGAAGTGGCAGCTGTATGAATTTTTTTCCCTTGGCTTCTCACCTGCAGGCATCCCTCTTCTGCAAATGAAGAGAAGCATTCTCAAGATTTCAGAATGACACAAATGCTGAGGGAGGATATTATTTATTTATTATATTTGTACCCCGCCCATCCCGCAAGCAGGCTCAGGGCGGCTATTAAACTAACAAAAACCAAGAAGTATCCCACTACTGCCTTTTGCCTTTTGCTTTGATAAAGTTCATCATGAAAGGGTCCTAAGTAAATGCTGCAGTCATGGGATAAGAGGACAAGTCCTGATGTGGAGTTAAAAGCTGTTTAATTAACAGGAAACAGAGAGTGAATATAAATGGGCAGTTTTCACAGTGGAAGATGGTAGGCAGTGGGGTACCTCAGGGCTCAGTACTAGGTCTGGTGCTTTTAAACTTGTTCATTAATGAATTGGAGTCAGGAGTGGCTAAGTTTGCAGATGACACGAAGTTTTTCAGTGAGGTAAGAACCAGGGAGAACTGTGAGGAACTCTGGAGGGATCAGTCAAGGCTGGGCAAGTGGGCATCAGTATGGCAAATGAGGTTCAACATGAGCAAGTGCAAAGTAATGCACATTGGAGCCAAAAATCCTAACTATAAATAGAAGTTGATGGGGTCCTAACTGGCAGTTACTGAACAGGAGAGAGATCTTGGAGTGTGGTAGATAACTCACTGAAGATGTTAACTCAGTGTGCAACAGCAATAGGAAGGGAACTGAAAACAAAAGAGCCATAATGCTCCTGTATAAATCTGTGGTGCAGTCTCATTTGGAACACTGAGTACAGTTTTGGTCACCACACCTCAAAAGAGATATTATAGGATTGGAAAAGGTGCAGAAAAGGGCAAGTGAAATAATTATGGGGATGGAACACCTTCCCTGTGAAGAAAGGTTAAAGACATTAGGGCTGTTTAGCTTGGAGAAATGACCATCGAGGGGTGATATGACAGAGGTTTACAAAATTATGCATGGGATAGAGAAGGTAGAGCAAGAAGTACTTTTCTCCCTTTCTCACAATATAAGAACTCATGGGCACTCAATGAAATTACTGAGCAGTAGGCTTAGAACAGATAAAAGGAAGTACCTCTTCACCCAAAGTGTAATTAACACATGGAGTTCACTGCTGCAGGAAGTGGCAGTGGCTACAAGCATAGTTAGCTTCAAGATAGGATTGGAGAAACATATGGAGCCGAGGTCCATGAATGGCTATTAGCCACAAGGTACAGATGGAACACTGTGTCTGGGGCAGTGATACTCTGTATTCTTGGTGCTGGGGGAGCAACAGTGGAAGGGCTTCTGGCCCTGCTGGTTGACCACCTGATGGCATCTGGGTTTTGGCCATTGTGTGACACAGAGTGTTGTGCTGGATGGGCCATTGGCCTGATCCAACATGGCTTCTCTTGTGTTCTTTCTAGAAGGCAGGTTGTTGCTGCTTCTTTATTTATTTAACATCATTTCAACTTCCCTTTTCCCCTTTTTGTGGATACAGTAGCACAGTCTGTGCTCTTAAAAACTGCTTAGTCAATGACAAAATTAAATAAGCGATTAAAAATTGGGCAAGAAGCCTCATGTGCCACATACCAAAACCACACAAGAAACTGTGAACCACACCACAGAGAACAAGGGCGTCCCCTTTAAGGTTTGCAGAAAAGGTTGAGCTTAAAAAGAATTCTTTCTTCTTGTGTGCAGACAAACAAGATAAAACTATTTCACTATGGTTTAGTCATGTCCAAGATACTGACTCTTCCGTCTGTGTACTGCAATACCTTTGTGCAAGATCAAAATTATCAGACATCCCTGGCAAGGATGGGGGTAAAGAGGAGAGAACCTCTGGTGTAACTACTGCTTTTACTAATACAGCATCTGTTTCCATGCCTCTCTTAGGATTTCCTATATGTGCAGTTTTAGATACAGATTTAAATGTTGAGCAAACTCACACCTTTGTCGTCATATTTGCAAACTAATCAGACAGGGGCTATGGAAAGCAGACTGTATCTTGAAGATTACACCAATACTTTTACAGATACAAAGAGCACCAAAGGTAAATTTGTTTGGAAAGCAGATTTTAAAATGCAGGTTTTCAGGAGATAACGTAGGACTAATTTTCTTAGATCTCCTTGTATTAGTTCTGTTGCTGAAATCCTTTTTGTCTCCTTAGCACAAAGCTTATAACAATTTTTAACATATACATTAATAAGTAGGGTTGCCAGCCCCCACGTCCGGGCTGGGGTTTCCCCACGTCCGCCCCCAGCCAGCTGTCCGGTGGGGGAAGGTGCACCCCCAAGCCACACTGGTGACAGCCCCTCTCCCACCCTGCTGAAATATTTAAAGGGCCTTCCAGCTGATCAGTGGACCATGTGCTCCCCTCGATCAGCTGAAGCCCTTTAAGTCACTGCAGGAGGGGAGGGAGAGGGGTTGCAGTGACTTGGGGGTGGGGCTTGAGGCATCCCTGCCCACCCTTGGAATGTCCCCCAAATCCCCCAGCCAGAAGGATGAGGGGACCTTGCAACCCTATTAATAAGTTACCTCGATTGTGTTCCTTTGTAGTTCAAATTGCTCCAGCAATAGACTGTGTATTTTATACTTGCTATATATTCTGTAAAGAGTTTGGCAGTAATTTGTTCATTAGTGACCCCTTGCTCTTCTGAATCCCATTCTTCTTATTCTTTTAAGTGGTTATAAAGTAGAAATGAATGAACTGGGAAGGTGTAGTATGCTTCTCATGTCCCATCACTCTAAACTCTTCCTCTATGCAGTAGGCAGGAAGCATAACTGAAAGAACAAATAAGCAATGCAGAAAGTGTATGTTTTAAACAAATTATAGTAAAAAAATCTAAGCCTGCCTGTAATTTTCCACATACAAAACAGTTTCGAGCCATGCAAGGAAAGCAAGACAATTGTGTGGGTGGACAGTAACTTGTCAAACAAAGATTAGATTAAGTTAGATGGTTGTTTCAGCTGCTGTCAACCAGTTCTGAAAGAATCTTGAATAGAAAAAACAGACAAAATTGGAAATATAATATTATTTATGGACCAACAATCCTATATACTTCTGTATCAACAATCAGTCCAGTCCTAAATGTATTTATTTTGGTTGGATTAATTTTCAAAGTATGTTTGCAGTTGCAGATGAAAGGGCACTCTGTAAACCCAGCGTGGCACCATGGCACCATGCCAACACATTTTCTGGTGCCCACCAAGTCCTTTTGAAAGTGGGCAGGGTTCTTGCCAAGGAGGGCTTCTCATTGGCCACTGGAAATCTGACTAGGCTTGCCAGTCCCCAGGTCAGGGCAGGGGTCCCCCCGGTTTTGGGGGCTTTTCCCCTGCCAGTGGCCAGTTGACCGGCAGGAGAAAACCCACCCCCAAACAGCCACGTCCCCGTGCGACTTACCTGACATGATGATATCACCTGGAAGTTTTAAGACAGTTTTACCATAGAGTTTTGCCCTTAAACCAGAGCGTCCTGTGCAACATCCCTGGTGTGATGATGTCACTTCCAGGCGTCATCATGTCTGGGATGTCACAGAACACCCCACAAATCCCCCCATCGGAGCAATGAGGGGACCTGGTAATTCTAGATCTCACTGGCTTTCCAAATTAAAACAACATTGTTTTGGTGGCAGCTGACGCCACTGTGTGGGTTTTATTCTCTCTCTCAGTCCTCTTTTCCAGTGTATTAAAAAAATTACCCATCTTCTCCCCCTGCACTTGGGCTTTCTTTGTATGTATGGCTCTGCCTCCCACAGCAGCCATTTCATCATTGGCTCTGCCTCTCATGGCAACCATTTTGTGATTGCACCTAACTCCCTCTGTCAGAATTCCAAAGGTGCCCACAGGAACCCCTCCGCTAAAATGATAGTTGGGGACCCCTCCTCTAAAATAATATACTTCCTTGCCTTTGTCCAATTTCTTCAAATTCAACAAAAGTGACAGATTCTGAGAACTGCTGTTACATATTTCTACTGCTTTATTTTTTTGTGGAAATTTTTCAATTTCTGAATATTCATGGTGTCAATAACTATGAACAAGGGGGGGACCCACGATACTCGCGGGGGGAGTCTGTCTCTTTCCCCCCTTCTCTCTCTTCCCCCCAGTCTCTCCCTCTCTCTGTCTCTCTCTCCCCCCTTCTCTCTCTCCCCCACCAGTCTCTCTCTCCCCCCTTCTCTCTCTTCCCCCTTCTCGCTCTTCCCCCCAGTCTCTCTCTCTCTGTGTCTCTCTTTCTCCCCTTCTCTCTCTCCCCCCTGTTCTCTCTCTTCCCCCCGTCTCTGTCTTTCCCCCGTTCTCTGTCTCCCCCCCCAAGAACAGACCCTCGGAGGCCTGAAGGGGCGGCGTGAGATCCGTTGCGCTTGGCTGCCCC
>NW_015176075.1:37093-53942 GCF_001447785.1 Gekko japonicus | reverse complement strand
GCGCATGGAACGCTCTGACACTTTCGGGGGGATTTAAATAACCCCCCGAGATTTTTGTGCACCCCTAGGGACTGCCCCAAGAGTGCACAAAACTCTCCCTCCCCCCCAAATCGCCCCGGAGCGCGGATTTAGCGATCCGACTTGGGTATTAGATATATAGATGGATGCCATTGTCAATACAATATTAAGCAAGATCTGGCAGCTTCAAAGTTGTAATTAGTCAGGGGTGGTGGTTATTATTGCTAGGAATTGTGTGAGACAGTATATTTATATTTTATTGATCTGTAAATGGGGTAAAGGAATAAAACTACAAATGTATATACTAATCCAAATAAAATATAAAGTTATGAATTTACCTGATTGTCTGTGCAGGTCAAATAATAACCAAAGCTAAAAATTTTATTTGGATGTGCCCTCTCAAAATATATTTTTTATATATATTTATTTATTTATTTAGGGTATTTACTCCACCTCTCTCCTGCCACAGTCAGGACCCAAGGTCAGTGACACCAATAAATAAAATACAAAATAATCTATATTAAAATTACTAAAAGAAATAAGCCAGAGTTCAAATCTATAGACTTCCAGATTTTCGAAAGGATAATGTAAGCATCAGTTTGATATGAAATGTACAAGTAATGCAAATGAGGAAGTACCCCAGTGATCTCTGTAGGAGAAAGTCAAATTCTGTTGAAAAAAAATGAATGGACAATCATGTCAACAGCAAATCATGCACAGTTCTTTGAGTGCACTAAAATCAGTGTGACAAGCGTTTTCAATGCCTTTAAGGTTTCCCCCCTTAAATTTGAACAGTGTAGTCTTTGTTGTTAATGGCTTTCACGGCCGGAGTTCATTAGCTGTTGTAGATTCTCTGGGTTGTATAGCCGTGGTCTTGGCATTGTAGGACCTGACATTTCACCAGTAGCTGTGACTGGCATCCTCAGAGGTATAACACAGAAAGACGGAGTACTCTCTGTGTCAAGGTGAGAATAAAAATGGTAGGCAGGTAATTTATATCTACTCAGGAAGGTGGGGCAGAGCTGAGTCATTATCTTGTAAGAGTTCCCCAGGCTGTGAAAACATACTAATGGAGGAGCTTTCCTGAGGAGGTTCTTGTTAATCAGATTTTTCCGGATGACATAACAGCCTTATTCTACCATTGTTTGACAACCAGTTACTTCCAATGGGATAACGAATTCTATGAACAGATGGATGGGGTTGCCATGGGAAACCCTCTCAGGCCAGTTATAGCAAACTTCTACATTGGAACATTTTGAAAAAACAGCTTTAGAATCTGCACCCCACAAACCTACAGTCTGGTTCCAGTACATAGATGATACCTTTATCATTTGGAGTCAAGGAGAAGTAGAATTGATGGAGTTTTTAGACCACCCGAACAACATCCACCCGAACATACAATTCACCATGGAAAAAGAAACCGAGGGTAAACGCCCATTTCTAGATATCATGGTCATCCGGAAAGCTAACCTTCAATTAGGTCACAAGGTCTACAGAAAACCAACTCACATGGAATGTTATTTACACAACAAATCCAATCACCACCCTCAGCGAAAAAGAGGCATAATCAAAACATTGGTAGACTGTGCAAGATGGATATGTGAACCACACTTTCTCAACGATTAACTAAATCATCTAAACCATGCACTTCAAGCAAATGGCTACTCCAAGAATGAAATCAAAAGAAAAACCAAAGGAAAAACAAATAACCAAAGAAAAACAGTCTCCCACAGGAAAGTGTTTTTGCCATATATCAAAGAAATCACTGATCAGATGGGAAAACTTATGAAAAAAACACAACTATTTATTTATTAGACTTTTACCCCGCCCTCCCACCGAGGCGGCTCAGGGCAGCTTACAGTAGTTTAAAAACCAGTATAACAATTAATACAATATCACATCTAAAACAGTACGATCAATAAAATAACCAAATATAGCTTATTAGGATTAAAATTACAATTAAGACGTGGCGGCCATCTGTTATAAAGTGCTAGAACAGTCAGTGTGGTCTGGGCTATTAAAACACTTGCCGGAACAGCTCAGTCTTTACCGCTCTATGGAATTGGTGAAGATCCCGCAGTGCTCGAATTTCATTTGGGAGCTGATTCCACAGTACTGGTGCAGCTAGGGAAAACACCCTAGTTCTTGTCAATGTTAATTTAGCGTCCCTAGGGCCAGGGGGGACCAAGCGATTCTGCGACTCAGATCTCAGTGCCCCTGGGGGAACATACGGGGAAAGGCGGTCCCTCAGGTAGACAGGCCCAGACCATTTAGGGCTTTAAAGGTCATAACCAGCACCTTGAAGAGTATCCGGAACGCTATTGACAGCCAGTGCAGTGACCTCAGCATAGGTTGGATGTGCTCCCTCACGGGGAGACCCATCAGCAACCTGGCCGCAGCATTCTGCACCAGCTGCAGCTTCCGGAGTTGCCCCAAGGGCAGCCCCAAGTAGAAAGCATTGCAGTAATCCAGCCTCGAGGTGACCATAGCATGGATCACCGATGCCAGATCATTGTGTTCGAGAAAGGAGACCCAACTGCCTAATCAGCCGCAGATGGTAAAAGGCAGCCTTGGCAGTGGCTGCTACCTGGGCCTCCATTGTCAAGGAAGCATCCAGGAGCACTCCCAAGCTCCTGACCCTTGGAGCTGGCACCAATCGCGCCCCACCGAAGGCCGGAAGTGGGACCCCTACCCCCGTACCACTCTGATGTAGGCATAGGACCTCCGTCTTCATCGGATTCAGTTTCAGTCGACTCAGCCTAAGCCAGTCCGCTACGTCCCGCAATGCTCGGTCCAGATCTTCCGGGTTAGAGCCAGACTGACGCCCAACAGCAGATAGAGCTGGGTGTCATCCGCATACTGATGACACCCCAGCCCATGTCTCCGGGCAGTCTGGGCAAGGGGGCGCATATAGATGTTAAACAGCATCGGTGAGAGAACTGCCCCTTGAGGCACCCCACAAACTAGTGGGTGTCTTCGGGACAGCTTCTCCCCGAGCGCCACCCTTTGTCCCCAACCTTGGAGGAAGGAGACAAGCCATTGCAAGGTGAGCACCCGAATCCCCACATCGGTGAGGCGGTGGGCGAGCAACTGGTGATCGACCATGTCGAACACCGCCAACAGGTCCAACAGCAGGAGCACCGCCGTCCCGCCCCGATCCATTTGCCTTCGGAGATCATCCATGAGGGCAACCAGTGCTGTCTCAGTGGCCTGGGCGGAAGCTGGACTGGAACGGATCTAGCATGGAAGTATCATTCAGAAAGGCCTGCAACTGTATCGCCACCACCCTCTCTGTTAATTTGCCTAAATAAGGCAAATTGGAAACCGGCCGATAGTTGGCCAATTCGGCCAGATCCAAGGATGGTTTTTTTTAAGAGGGGACGGACTGTCGCTTCCTTGAGAGCCTCTGGGAATAGGCCTTCAGAGAGGGACCTGTTAACAATATCCCGAAGGGGACCTCGAAACCCCTCTCGGCCAGCTTTATTCAGCCAAGAGGGGCACGGATCAAGGCTTCAAGTAGTTGGGCGCACAGTTGAGACCAATGTGTCAACCTCCTCTAGGCTGAGAGGGCCAAAACAATCCAGAATGGAACCAGAAGACGTGCTTGGAGCCTCGAGTTCACATACTGTCTCAAGTGTGGCCGGGAGGTTGCGGTGGAGCAAGAAGACTTTATCTACAAACTAACTCACAAAAGCCTCGCAGCCTATATTCAATTCCTTAACATTTTGTCTGCTCTATGGCAGGGTAGTTAAAGACCAAATCGTTCTATACAATTGTACTGGGCGCGAGTTTGCAGATGCAATCTCAGCCGTGTAGAACTCCTTCTTCGCGGCTTTGACTGCCAACTCATACGACTTCATAAACATTCAGTAGGATGCTCTTGTTGCTTCGTCACGAACCCGCCGCCACTGTCTCTCCAGTCGTCTGAGTCCTCGCTTCATCAGCCTCAGCCCCTGGTTATACCAGGGTGCCAGCCTAGATCGAGGCACAGAGGGCGTCTGGGCATGATCTCATCAATGGCTGTCGAGAGTCGGTTATTCCAATCCTCCACTAGCTCATCTAATGAGTCACCAGGGGGCAATGTATCCCAGAGAGCCATCTGAAGCCGCTCTGGGTCCATCTGGCTCCGCAGGCGAGCCAAAATTGGCTCACCGCCCAAACAGGGTTGGGGTGACACATTCACTTGGGCCCTCAAGCCATAGTGGTCCGACCATGGAACTGCCGTAGTAGTAATCCGGTCCACTGTAATCCCAGCCGCAAAGATCAGATCGAGCGTGTGACCGGCTTGATGCGTGGGGACTGTTACATATTGGGAGAGTCCCAGTGCCGCCATGGACGAGGCTAGGTCCAACGATCGGGGGGAGGTCACATCTTCGGCATGGACATTGAAGTCCCCCAAAACCAACAGCTTGGGGTACTCCAACGCCCAGCCCGACACGGCCTCCACCAGAGATGGCAGGCTGTCTGCCGGTGCGTTGGGTGGACGGTACACTAACCAGACAGCCAAACTCTCCCCAGCTTCCCACACAAAGCCAGCACATTCAATGCCCGGGATCCTAGCGGCTGGGAGGGCCCTGAAGGAGTAAACCTCCCGAACAAACATAGCCACTCCCCCCCGCCCTGTTGTCCGGGATTGGTGAAGGACCGAGAAGCCGGGGGGAGCCATCTGGGAGAGCGCTACTGTCTCCCCATCTCACACCCAGGTCTGTCACGCATGCCAGGTCCACGTCCTGTTCCAGCAGGAAATTTCGAAGGACGGAGGTCTTATTATTTATGGACCTGACGTTGCACAGCACCAATGTCAGAGAGGGGTTTTTCTTCATTGCCCCACTGCCTGTCACCTTTGGGATGGGACGCAGGCTGGAAGGGGGCCGAGCTTCTCTGTTTCTCTGCTCCCTTCCCTTCCATTTTCGCCTGTTCCCACCGCTACCCCCAAAGAGTATTGAAACCCCCTGCCCTGCCACTTCGGCACCTGGCGATCTTCATCTGCCACTTGGCACGGCCACAGATCCACCTGCGAAGTTGGCAAAGATACAAGCCTGCTACAAAAATTTACTCGTATTCAGTATTCAGACCCACCAGAAAAATACAACAGATGCTACGATCAGCAAAAGTCAAAAGAGACCCCCTCACTTCTCCAGGAGTATACCGCATACCATGCAGTTGTGGACATGTTTACATTGGGACAGCATAGCATTCAGGCAAGAATAAAAGAACATGAAAGACACTGCAGACTTGGCCAACCTGAAAAATCAGCAGTGGTTGAACATAGCCTAACTCAAACAGGACACAGTATTTTGTTCCAAGACACTGAAAGGTTGGACAACACATCCAATTACCATGTCAGATTACACAGGGAAGCCATTGAAATTCATAAACATAAACACAAATTCAACAGGAAAGAAGAGAGTTTAAAAATGGCATGGTTTCCTGTCCTGAAAAACACAAAAGGCTCTACATCTGGCAATAGTACTACAGATAAGATTAGAATTTCAACAACCAGTCCACATGCAAAAGAACCTCCTCAGGAAACAGGAAAGCTCCTCAGGAAACAATCCATATGCAAAAGAACCGCCTCAGGAAACAGTTAATCCATATACAAAAGAACCTCCTCAGGAAAGCTCCTCCATTAGCATGTTTTCACAGCCTGGGGAACTCTTACAAGATAATGACTCAGTCCTACCCCACCTTCCTGAGTAGATATAAATTACCTGCCTACCATTTTTATTCTCACCTTGACACAGAGAGTACTCCATCTTTCTGTGTTATACCTCTGAGGATGCCAGTCACAGCTACTGGCGAAACATTCGGTCCTACAATGCCAAGACCACAGCCATACAACCCGGAAGATCTACAACAGCTAGTGTAGTCTTTAATTATTTTTTCTTAAATTGAAACTATTTGTTTGACTATAACATTTAAGCTACATTTAATCTATTTATTTTCCTAATCAAATATTTGAAGTGCAAGTATTGTTCCTGTTGGGCCATAAAATTATCATGAGGTAATTTTAACATTTGTTTACTAAACTCAGGGCCAAATAAATAATAATAATAATAATAATAATGAAACGGCGGAAAACGACAACGGCCTGTTGTGAGAGGCGCAAAACGACAAGGCCATTCTAATGCTGCGCCCAAGGTGGTGAGAGAAACCCCTTCCCTATTTTTCGTGACTGTCTCATTAATGAATCCGCTCCTGGGAACCCACGTTAGGGTGAGAGCGTTGATTGATTCTGGGTGTGGGAGGGATCTCATCAGCCCTAGAGTGTTATTGGCACTGGAAGCGGGGATAGTCCCCTTGAAGTCTCCCATCATTTTTACCCAGATGGATGGGGCACCCATGGAACCTTGTACGCACGAGACTATGGCTTTGCGGTTGGGGGCTGGCGATCATTGGGAATCCAGATCCTTCATTGTCACCCCTAAATCGCAGTTCGACTTAGTACTGGGGAGTCCCTGGTTGTTTACCCATGACCCTTACATCTTGTGGGAAGAAGGGGTTGTCAAATTTGTGTCGGCTAAGTGTGTAGATCACTGCTGGGTGGACTCGTGGGGGGACCAGCCGACCGCGCAGTTCCCCTGCGGCACTTTGCAACCGGAAGAGTTAGCTTCTTTGCCTCGAGAGTATAGAGACTTGGCGAAAGTGTTTGGCGAAGAGGAAGCTAACGAATTGCCCCCCCATCGCTCGACTGACTGTGCTATTGAACTTTTGCCTGACTGTAAATTACCCAAAGGTAAAATTTATGCGATGGGGCCGGCTGAGAAAGTTGAACTGCGGAACTTTATTGATAAAAACCTAGCCCGAGGTTTCATTCGCCCGGCTTCCTCCCCTTTCGCCGCGCCTGTACTTTTCCGAAAGAAGAAAGACGGGGGGCTTAGATTGTGCACTGATTATAGGGGTCTGAACGCTGTTTCTTTGTCCAATGCTTACCCCCTCCCGCTAATCAAGGACTTGGTAGCTGAGGCCACCAAGGGCAAAATCTTCTCGAAACTTGACCTCCGAGATGCATATTTCCGTGTGCGCATTCGGGAGGGGGATGAAAGTAAGACTGCATTTAATACCCCTTTGGGGCAGTTTGAGTACCTCGTTATGCCCTTCGGGCTTCAAGGGGCTCCGGGGGTCTTCATGAACCTAATCAATGAGGTCCTACATGAGTTCTTGTTCAAAGGAGTGGTCCTTTACCTTGATGATGTGTTGCTGTACTCTCAGGACCTCCCGTCGCATATTAAATTGGTGCGCCAGGTCCTTAAGCGACTTTATGAACACCACTTGTTTGCAAAGCTGTCAAAATGTGAATTCCACAAGACATGCATTGACTTTTTGGGGTATCGCATCTCTGGGGGGAAGGTTGAAATGGACCCTGCTAAAATTCAGGCTGTACTTGACTGGGAGCCCCCCAGGACCCGCAAACAATTGCAAATGTTCCTCGGATTCGCCAATTTTTATAGAAATTTCATCCAGAATTTCGCTCAAATTGCCCTTCCCCTGACTGATTTGCTAAAGACCAAGGGGAAGGGTTTTGATGCTACGAAACCAGGCGCCCCGCTTAAATGGTCCCCTGCTTGCGCAGAGGCTTTTGAGAAACTTAAACTGATGTTCACCTCTGAGCCAGTGCTGGCGCGCCCTGATGAAACTAAAAAATTCATTGTCCAAACTGATGCCTCGGATGTGGCAATGGGGGCCGCTATTTTGCAAGAAGGGGAAGATGGTCGTTTACACCCCCTCGCATTTGTGTCTAAAAAGTTTTCTGACGCTGAACGAAACTGGGGGATTTGGGAGAAGGAGGCGTCAGCGATCCGGCTGGCTCTCTCCACTTGGAGGCAGTGGTTGGAGGGGGCGCAACTGCCATTTGAAGTCTGGACTGACCATAAGAATTTGGAGATGCTGAAATCCCCCCGTTCTCTCAACGCTAAACAACTTCGTTGGGCGGACTTCTTTGCTAAGTTTCGATTCACTCTTCGTCATTTCCCTGGGACGGCTAATTCCCTGGCTGACGCGCTCTCACGCCTCCCACAACATGACAGTCAGCGTGAGATCATCATGGACTCTGTTTTTTCCCCCTCCCACCTGGGGGGGGCTGTGGTCACCCGTGCGCAAGCGCGATCCATTCCGCGTTCTGATGAAACTTCGCCTTCCCTTTTCCCTGGGGGGGGGGGGGCTGGGTCCAGAAATATATGTCTGCTTTTACTGCTGATGATGATGCCTCCCTGAAAGCGTTGCCAGATTGTGTCCGTAGCCCTGAAGGTCTGATTTATTCTGGAGACAAACTGTATGTGCCTATTTCAATGAGGAGGGAGGTGATGGAGTCTGCTCACGGTTCGAAACTGGCAGGGCATTGGAGTTTTGTTAAATCTCTGCAACTCATCCGCAGACAGTTCTGGTGGCCACAGATGCGCAAAGACCTCTTGACTTTTGTTCGGTCCTGCCAAACCTGTGCCTTGACTAAACCCAGAGTGGGCAAGCCTCCTGGTCTTCTGCAGCCACTCCCTACCCCATCGAGACCGTGGGAAGTGGTGTCCATGGACTTTATTACTGACCTCCCTGCGAGCAAAGGGAACACTGTTATTTGGGTGGTTGTTGATTTATTTTCTAAGCAAGCTCATTTTGTGCCTTTTCCTTCCTTGCCTACAGCTCAGAGGTTGGCGAAATCGTTTATGTCTCACGTGGTGAAAATTCATCAATTACCTGCTAAATTAATTTCTGACAGGGGGACCCAATTTGTTTCTAAGTTTTGGAGGGAACTTCTTTCCATTTTAGGGGTGGAACAAGGGCTCAGCAGCGCGTATCATCCTGAAACTGACGGACAAACGGAACGAGTTAATCAGACCCTGGAGCAATATCTGCGTTGTTTTACTAATTATCAACAGAATGATTGGTGTGAATTGTTGCCTCTTGCTGAATATTGTTATAACAATACTGTCCATAGCTCCACGGGCATGTCTCCTTATAAAGCTGTCTCTGGTTACGACAGCCCCCCCCTCCCTTTCCTGGAGGGGATGGGCCAACGTCCTGTGGGGGATGCTGATACATGGTGTATGTCCTTGCAAAATGCATGGCCTCTGCTATGCCAAACGCTTGACGCAGCCAAGGCTGCTTACAAGACCCAGGCAGACAAGGGTAGGGTGGTGGGGTTTGATCTGAAACCTGGGGATCTTGTGTATGTCTCGACCAAGAACATTAAGATGCTGCGGCCTAGCAGGAAATTGGGGTGGAAGTTCATAGGTCCATTCAAAGTGCGTAAAGTCATAAATGATGTGGCGGTTGATGTTGTTTTGCCTAAGAATTTACGTGCTCTGCATTCTGTTTTTCACATGAGCCTGTTGAAGAAGGATCCTGGCCCGTCTCCCTGGAGACCAGCAGTTACTCCTCCTCCACCTGTCATTTTGGAAGGGGATGAACATTTTGAGATCGCTGATATCCTTGATTGTAAAGTGAAACGTGGTAAACTCTGGTACCTTATCGAATGGGTTGATTTCGGTCCCCAGCACCGCGAATGGGTGGAAGAAGGGGATATTCGGGCCCCTTACCTGATCCGTAGTTTCCACAGAAGGTTCCCGGACAAACCGGGAGGTCTCCCGCCCAGCCCGGGAGATCTCCCGCCCGGCCCGGGAGGTGTGTTGTAAGTGTATTTTAAGGGGGGCAGTATGTCAGCAAGCTGCCATTCTGTTTTCTGTGACCTCTGTGTACATATCCTTTCCCTGTTGCACCCGGCTTGTTTTCTATCATCCTGCTCCTGCGTTGGAATGCAAAAGATAACTGCTGGAGGTTGTGTGGGGGAGAAGATGCTGTAATGCTTGCCTATTGCTTTTCCCATGAGTACTGCACCTGTGTTTTGTCTGATGTTCTGCCTGGTTCCCATGGACTGGGCGCGCAACCGTTTCATTAGCCCGCCAGCGGGAAAGCTATTCATTGGATCTGTATCTGTTCGAAGTTCCTTTATTATGCTTGACCTAACTGTGTATCCCCAGTTCTAACAAAGAACGTGTTTGAGTATGTCTTCAACGCTTTGAAATAAATTTTGCTTTTCTTGAAAACGTGGATTTATTCTCGATGCTTGGGGATCCAACAGGTGTAGACGTTTTCTGGCGTCTTCTGGCTGGCTCCGTCATTTTTCCCGCATGGCTGCTTTCTGGCCAGGCCTCAGGACCCGTATGTCAATCGCCACACTGCCACTGCCTGGCCGGAATGTCCATTGCAGGCGTTCTTTTTCCTAGCCGGGAAGCTGTTTTGCCTTTTACAAGCCTTGACCAGGCGTCCGACCGTCAGCTAACGCCCTCCCAGAAGGGAGGTTGGCGTGCCCACCCTCGCTAAGGAGTGGTTCCCATTTTATCTACTCGTTGAAGCTTTCGAATCGCTGGATGGATGATGAGCTGGGGACAACAGGCTGGCTGCTCACACCAGCGCAGGGCTTAAACTAAAACAGTTCAGATGTTAAGACAGTGGGATATACCCACTGTGCCACCGCTCCCCTGGTAAATCATGTTATGCTCTATTTAGGGCACTGGAAAACTTTCTAGGAAATTTCCTGGAATATTTTCTTTTGCATTTTTTTCTGGAAACCCCACATAACCGTGTATCTGGGAATTCAGGGAGAAGAGTAATACAGAACATGGAGCACATAGCTGTTCTCCTAAATCTATTATCATGGGGATCTGTGGAGACCTCACATGTTTCCTGCAAAGGTCTTTGAAGTCCTCCCAGGGCATTACAAATGGTTGGAAGAGGGTGTGCATTTAGACATTGCTAAAAGATCGTCCTAGACATGCAAGATGATTTGGGCCACAGTGTATCTTTAAATTAATGTATTCCTCATTTTGGTGTACTTTATTTCAAAATTGGAAACTCCTGATATGGTCTTTTTATCACATGTTCTCTTAGGGATGATAGAATAGTAGAGTATGGCAGGAATCTAAAGTACTTTCAGGGACATAAGTTGGTGTAGTATAGTGGCAAAGAGACTGGGTCAAGAGGTTCCTGGTTTGAATTTTGATCTGACCCTGAGCTCACTAAGAGGCTGTAAACAAGTCTTTCAACCAGTACTCAGTACCAGTGAGTACCAAAACACCAAAAAAAAAAAAGAAAGGAAGGAAGAAAAATCTTGAAACATATTCACCTACAGTTTTATAAACACATTGCAAGGCTGCTTTTTTAATTTCATTAACTATTAGAAATCTCTTCACAGTGAGAATTACAGCCTCAGAGATTTCATGTAGACAAAGGATGAGAGAGAGAATTTAGCATGGAATGTTAGCATGGAATATTGCAGGCAGCCCTTAAGTATCCTACCCTTAAATTTGGGAGTGGTTGAGATTGGTAGGGAGATTTAGGCAGGGTATAAGAACAAATTGAAGTTCTATATAGGGGAAGTAATTACAATGTGATTAAAGATTTCAGCAGAGACAGAGTAAGTTATGGACCAATTCTGGCAATATTTCACAGCTGCTGAGAGGCTGACAATTACAGTGTAGTAAGATGGATGGTTTGGGGGGGGGTCAAGGATTAGTGCAAGAGCTGGTAAAATTAAGGCTGAAGCACAGATAATTCTAGTGGAAAAGAAAGCATGGGGAACATCTTTCTTATTGGTGAAGAGGATTTTCTTTAGTTGCTGAATCTTTCATTTGAAGGCTGTCAGGGTGTAGCCAGAGTCTGGTAAGCAAATTGGTAGGAAATGGGATGGATTAGAGAGTGAGTCAACTATCCCTAGAGTTGGGAGTCATCCACATACAAAACAAGCAATTATAACTTTTTTATTATCAAGAACTTGCCAAAAAGAAGCTTTACTCTTTTCTGAATAGTTTTCGTGCCAGACAGAACACATGTTGTTATTACAGTATAACGTTTTCGAGGCAGCGAAGTTTCCATCTAATTTGGCCTCCCACAGCCCCCCCCCTGCTGTTCATTGCACTGTGTTCCAGCTTTTTTACACACAGCTTGCACAGCCTCACCTGGATAAATTGTATTAGTGCCTACGTCGCCGATTTTCTCCTTGATAGCTATTATGTTAAATTGTTTTAATAATTAATTATTATATTGTTTTTCACTTGTTACCCTGGGCCTTGGAGTGCAGGGGAGGGAGGGCTAGAATTCTAATAAAATAAATAAATAAATATTCCCTCATACATTGGGGGGGAGGTAGATTCAGACAACCTTTATTTTCTCTGTGAATGTTGCCTTGACAGTTACTAACTGGTGGGAATCAAATGAAAATATCATTGAATTCTACAGATACCATTTGTTTAGACAAAATTTGGTTGCCTGTGAAATCCACTGTTCATTTGATTCATTCAGACCACCTTGTTCTACTGATTCCCACTAATAAGCAACTGAAAAAGTAAACTGTTATGGCTGAAGAAAATGGGTTTATTAGGTCACAGATTTGAGTCACTATTTCTGTATTCATAGTGTGCCAGATTTTGTAGAATGATCATTGTCTTCTCTTCAAGGAATGAGGAACAGGATTATTCAGTGTTCAAAGTATGGACATTTTATAAGCTTCTGTTTCACTGTCTGTGACTCCATTCTCATTCAAGATACACATTTCCGTTGAATGTGGCATCACCCACTCTGCCATGAAGCATGCTGTTGTCTTTGGGTCACTCATTCTCTCATAGCCTAATGTGCCTCACAGGGTTGTTGTAAAGATAAAATAAGATAGGAAGGATCATGTATGCTGCTGTGTGCTCCTTACATATGTGGTGGAAAGTGGCAACAAGTCACAGCTGACCTATGGCGACCCCATAGGGTTTTCAAGGCAAGAAATGTTCAGAGGTGGTTTGCCATTGCCTGCCTCTGTATAGCAACCCTGCACTTCCTTGGTGGTCTCCTATCCAAGTACTAACTAGGGTTGACCCTGCTTAGCTTTGAAATCCAATGAGACCAGGTTAGCCTGGGCCATCCAGGTCAGCGCCTTTAGACATCTAATTTCTAAATATATGACAAAGATTAACTGTTGTAATCGAGAGATAACCGCAGTTCTGCTCTGCTGTGTTCTCTTTTGGAACCTGAACTACTCGCATTCTTATATCTGTATTTTAAGAAAAGAATTTCAAATAGCAGTAATGTCAGTTTATTTTAAGGCCAAGAAGGGGGAGGGATATATTCTACTTCTAAAAAGAAAAGAAAAGTATTCTAAACTATAGAAGGCTGGTGTGCATGGGTGCTGTGAGTGAGTTGTGCTGTTGCTGTAGTTTTCTTTTTTCATTACTGAATTATTTGCTAAAGAGACTATGTGCACTTACACAACACATCCTCACCCTGATTTTAAGCAATTGATTTACTTTTTTGATTGGATTAGACCTGATGCAATATAGCTTGTATAAGGGTGGAATAACCAGTTCTTCAGTCTCCAGCCCAAATAGTCTTATGACTGGGTTGTGGTATTTCTGCTGTTGACATTTGTTCTTAGAGTACACTTTTTGAGGTCACAGAGGTTGATCTACTTTGTGGTAATAACATTTCCATCCCTTCTGCCTCAGTTTCATTTCTAGTTCTCTTTTATTTTCATTTATCCAACTATGCTGATTGATTTTGATTTTTTAACATATGTTATCTACCTGCCCCCACAATGCCATCACTACTTCTAATAAATGGATTTTTTAAAAATTCATTCAGATTCAAGATGGATAGCTGTGTTAGTTTGTCTGTAGCAGTAGAAAAGAGCAAGAGTCCAATAGCACCTTTAACAAAATACGTGGTGGGGTATGAGTCGTGGGTATCTGAAGAAGTGAGCAGTGATTCATGAAAGCTCATACACTGCCATATAATTCGTTAGTCTTTAAGGTGCTACTGGACTCTTGCATTTGAATTCAGTCTTTGCTTTTCTAAGAAACAGACAGCAATTCTTGCACAATCCTTACCCCCTGATTCTAAACAGTCTGATTTATTGGAAAGGAACTTATTTTCAAATGAATGCACTTAAATGTGTTTAAAATTAATCTATGTAGTTCTTACTTTGCCTTTCAAAAAGGATCTGAAGATCTCTGATAATTTGCTGTGCATTCTGTTCTGGTTCCTCTTTTCCTATACCCTTCCTCTTCTACTTTTTTAAACTGTATTTTATATCCTGCTGCATTCTATCCCATTGGTTAATATTTAGTATTTCATTTCAGATACTTGAAGGTTTCGATGGCCGGAGTTGCATATAACTATGTGTTAGTTTGGGGCCAATGCATATTGCATGTATACTCTTTAAGTTAGGCCAGTGTTATTATCCTAACACTGCTAAATCACAACACCATTATATTTTATTTTAGGCATCCTGTGCCATAAATATATTTTATTCTAATTTTTAAAATACATTATCCACATATTTTTCACTTAATCTACATTTTATTATAGCCATCCAAGCATCTTGAATATTATTTAGCCATATTATGACTGCCAGTTGTTGCACAGTAAGTTATGTAAAGTTATTTGTTGATATTCTTATTATTATATTACATCATGCCAGACGTAATAAGCTGAACCAATAAAAGATTTTCATTCACCTCTGCTGGTCTATTAGCATCCTAATCTGGGGAATAGTTCAGATCATTGCTGTTTGTTTAATGTAATTGACTCCTAGCTTTAACCACCTGTAGCACAGCTGACAAAGTGAGTCAGGTGGCTCATGCCCATTTATAATAGAACTGCCATTATCTTTGGGAATCACTTGGCTCTCTGTGGTTTTCAGTCAGTCCTCGCCCTCATTTCTTATAGTCCAATTCCATTGTAGCCTTGTGTAGTTTCCATATCCTTAGACTGACAGAACTTGGTGCCATGAGCTCATGTCACATGGACCTCTGAACCACACACAGGTAGCATTGCCATGTAAATGTACTGTGATGTTTTCTTATGACTGAAATCTTTTGATATCATCCAGGCTTCCCGATCCCTTCATTCTCCCAAAGTCATACATGTGCTTGATCCTGGCAATGGGATGTACTACTGGCTAACATCCATAATTTGTCACCCAAAAAGAGGAGTTGCAAAACTCAGATTAGTTGGTAACAGTTTACGTCAATCTTAAGTATTACTCTCACAATAATATGCATAATAACAGGTGCTATTACAAGGCAGTGTTTTTCTAGATTATGAGACCTATGTAGAATGAAGGATTGGCAACTCACCTTAATTTACATCCTGTGTTTTTGTTCCTTTCAAACACGTATGTCCTGTCATTTGGGGTAAGGCAAGCTTAGAGTTTATTCTTATTATATAGGCAGAGAGAGAGAGAGTTGCATTCTGGTAGTATGAGAAATCAGGGACATCATGGTCCTACTATAGACCGTCATTCAATTAGTTGCTAATTATGACAAGTGTGTGAGTGCAGAGAGGGATGGCTATTCTGCTGCAAGGAATCCTGATTTGTGTGTGTGTGTGCACTGCATCTGTGCATATACCATAGACTGATACACATTGCAGCACTGCATGATCCTTGTCCGTAACAGCCAGACATTGTGGTCTCATTGATCATATTTTGGTTTCATTGCTTTGTTTTGTCATCCCCCTCCCCATTCACTCCTGTGGGAAAGAAAATTTCTTGTCCAGTAGGGATACGATACCATTGGGGGTGGGAGCTAATTCTACACCATGGTGGCTTCAGCCATTTGAGATGCAAACCATCTGTATAGACTTGCATATTTGGGGGGTCATTCTAAAATATGACAGAATGTTGAAAAGACCTTTAAATAGGTAAGAGATCAAATGGCACTGCTCATCTAAAATTTTTTGAATGTACACAGAATGCAATGGGTCTTTGCAAGGCTGAGGTGGCTTGCAGCACCTGGCATGTATCATCTTGTGATTGCAAAACCTCAGGATACTGAGCACTGAGAGATGTTGAGTCTGTGCTTCTCTTTCATAGCTGAGTTTCTTTCAAGAACATATGACATTGTGATCTAGTTTAGGAGCAGATTCCTGGCTGTAAAACCATGCCTAGCCCCTATCCATATATTTCATAAATGGAACACTTACTTCTGTCATCCTCAGTGATTTATTGCAAGTTTAAAAATTAGTTTGTGTTCCTTATAAGCAGTATCCAGTAATTGCTGAAATGTGTGACTGAGAGGACCATGCTGACCCAGAACAGCTGCCCAGTGGTGTTTGTGGAAGAAACCAGTACAGTTTGTCTCAGGGGCTAGATAATACAAAGCTAGGTTGAGCTCAAAAAAAAAAAGATAGCAAGGAAATATTCTTCTCTACAGCTCAATTTGTCGCAGCACACATTTTGTTTTGCCTAGTTACAGTTGGTTGTACTAGATCACTAATTAGCAAACTGTCTGTGGAAATAGAACTGCTAGGGCACTACAAGAATTAAACTGGTTAAAAAAATAATTGGGCCGCCAGCTTCCCAGCACGTCCGCGTGTGCCAGCTGCGGGGACCCGCACGGCCGCAAGACCTGCAGGTTCCGCAACGCCACATGCCACAACTGCGGCCACACGGGCCACATCGCAAAGGCCTGCCGCTCCAAAGCAGCTCGCCCGAAGGCGGCGACCTACTTCAAGGAAGACGCCGGCGCCGAGGACCTCTACCTCCTCACCCAGACAGCGGAGAAGGTATTGCAACTCCTCGGCAAGGGCCCCTTCCCCAAGTTCATGGCCACCGTCACGATAGAGGGATCCCCGTGTAAGATGGAGGTGGATTCGGGTTCCGCGGCCTCCATAATCTCCGCGGCAACCTTGAGACGCCTCTGCCCCAGGGGGGGACCCCGATTGCGCCCAGCCCAAATTACGCTTATGGATTTCCAGCGCAACCCGGAGCTTACTGGGGCGGGCCTGGTTTGAACCCCTGGGCATCACTGTAGGAGTACAGGCGTGCACGACCCAGGACTTCAAAGAAATTTGCCGC
>NW_015176075.1:31024-35849 GCF_001447785.1 Gekko japonicus | reverse complement strand
GCAGGACAACTGGCTAGACTTGCTCCTCTATGCAGAATATAGTTACAACAACTCAGTTCATAGTTCCACAAGGGCCACCCTTTCAAAGTGGTGCATGGGTATGAGGGGGGCCCCTTCCTTTGATGGCAGACACTGTTAGATACTAAGCTTGCAGATGTTGGGAGAGGGCTAACAGTGCATAGTAGATTTTGGTGGGCTGGATGTATTGGTGTGATTGGACTGATCGGGGGGGGGGGGCTGTTTGAACTCTGTATAATACCAGAACTGGTACCAAGAGGGTCAGTTCTGACACATATAGTCTTAGCTTCACACATTTTCATATCTCAATAAACAAATCTGCCAAGAGAGTGTTGTTGGGAGTAAGTTTGTTCCAGAGTCTGACAACAAGTTAATGAAGAGTAAATGTTTCTACGTACACTTAGTTTGTAAGTTAAAACCATACTTAGACTCAGCGAATCTGGTCACACTGATTCATACCACAGTAGCATCAAGACTAGACTACTGTAATACATTATATGTGAGTCTACCCTTGAAGACTACTCAGAAACTTCAGTTGGTACAAAAGTGCCCCTGGTTCACTGCAGGTTGGAGTCAGTAAACATATGTTTATTTCACATCACAAACACTACCCTGGATACCTGTTTATTTCCAAGTACAGTGTAAGAGTTCTAATTTTTATAGCTCTTCATGGCCTGGGGCCCTCATACCTGCAAGAATCTTCTCCCTGTATACTCCTGAATGATTATTACATCAGTCAAGGACTACTTTTGGTACCATTCATCGAAGTGTCGACCGAGTGTGGGCAAGTACTACGGAGACATGTCGATCAGCTCCGGCGGCGCATACTCCCGGAACACACCAGCACGGGAAGCCCAGAACCGCAGCCGGCGCTGGAGGAGGACGCGGAGCCACCCCTAGAGCCGGTCTCTACCCCAGGAGAACAGCCAAGCCTGACACCCAGTCCACCCACGATCACGGAAGAGGGCCCCGCTGCAGGAGTTGCAGAGCCAGAGGGGCCTCCACAGGTAACACACCCCGATACAGCTGACAGGGCCCCCGAGGCCCCAGTACCAACCCCCCGACGGTCCACGAGAGAGCGACTGTCCCCATCGTACTTGAAGGACTACGTCACCTGGGGTGGGTCCGAACTATGGGGGGAGGGATGTAGTGTATGCTGACCACCACCGGGGGCCAGCAAACAGCCAGAGCTTGGCTCTGGAAGAACAATAGGGACTAGGCTCCTAGTCCCTCCACTGGGGAACCAATGGGAACCATGGCGGGAGATTCAAACCCACCAATGGTGACCAGGGGTGTGTCCCCAGGTATGTATATAGTTGGCCTGCCGGCTGTTTGTTCCTTATTCTTGTTGTGTACCAAATAAAGTGTGCCATGCACCACGTCATCGTCGGTCATTTATCCATGCGGCAACCCACTACATAACAGTTTTATTCAGGAGGCTTCCGGTTGGGGGGAAATGGCGATTTGATGCATCTTGCAATCGCGTAGGGTGGACGGGGGCTCCTTTTGACAGTTTGGGCGATTTATCAGCCCAACGAAACCTCCCCCAGTCAGGGGAGAGTCTGGCAAGCATCAAGACCCAAGAGAGAGTTGAGATTGGTGTGATCAAGCCTCGGAGGAGGCTTGTTTTACACTTTGATCCCCTCTCTCGAAGCGGGCATTGCATTCAGCACTAAAGGAACTTACCGAGCTGAAAATTCAGCTTAAAATTGCTATTTCCTGATTTCATGGACTAAAGGGAAAAATCTGGAACGAAGTAGACAGTGCAAAAACCAGGAGTAAACAAATAAGGTAACGATTACAATTTTACTTACCGAAGACGGCTGGTAGTGCTTGTGGAGGTATCCGGATAAGTGATAACGAACTTTAATGAAAGACTGAGCAAAATTGGACGTTAAAAAGTAGATAATTGAAACGATAATATGGAAAAAAAGAAAGTTGTTTAACATTCCTGTGGCAGTAAGAGAGATAAGAAACTGAAACTCACATTTAAGATCGCGAGACTTTGGGAGAAAAAAGAGCCGAAATAGACTGAAAGGGCGAGGTGCAGGAAGTGACACAGAGAAAGTACAGAAGAGCTACAAGATTGTGCCTAGACTGGACCTTGGAGGACCAGAAGAAGATCGGAGCTGCAGTGACGGACCAGAAGAAGACAGGGGACATATTAAAAAGCAACACCGGAAGGTAAAAGTGGAAGCGAATGAGCGATGGACAGGAAGTGGGCAAGTGGAGCCTACTCTACATTAGAAAACCATAGAGAAAAAACGCCCGACATTTTGAGGAGGACTAAACCTTAAATTTAATTTTTACGACTTGGGCAGAGGTTTAGAAGAACGAAAATAGGGCAATTCGATTAAGCGCATTAAGGACTATTGAAGTGTGTGAGTGGGACTTTATTGGAGCTTAACTGCGGATTTAAGACAGAGACCAAGAGCTGCCTCGTTTTCGACCCCGAGGATGGCTAGAAGTAAAGACAAGGAGCTGCAAGCAGCCATAGAAGCCATGGAACAGAGGAAGACGGATGCTATTCAAGAGATGGGGAAGCAGATGAGAGAACTGATAGTGTCAAAACTGGCTGATCTAAAAAAAGATGTGGGAGAAAGTTTATCACAAAAGTCTGCTGAAATAGAACAAAAAGTGCAGGATGTAGACCTAAAAGTGGAAACGGTGGTGAAAGAAAACAAACGATTAGATACAATGATGGAATATAGAGCTATGCAGACTCACCTTAGATTAAGAGGGGTGGAAGAGAAAATGGAAGATGACATTCATAATAAAAGCCTTTGCTGAATATCTTGTGGTGGAAATGACTACGTATCAAAAAAAGGCTTTGATTGTAACTATTTATGCCCCCAATGGAGCAAAGGAGAAATTTTTCGAAGATTTGACTCAAGAATTGGATCAGGTGACCTATAAGCAAATTGTATTAATGGGAGATTTTAACGGTACAGTTAACAACAAAGTGGACAGGAAATCGAAGAGGTCAGATGAAAAAATAGGGAAGTTACCTAAAGTGTTTTTTAATTTGGTCAAGCAAGAGAAATTGGAAGATGTATGCAGACTGTGACTGCAGCCATGAAATTAAAAGACGCCTGCTCCTTGGGAGGAAAACGATGACGAACCTAAACAGCATGATAAAAAGTAGAGACATTACCCTGCCAACAAAAGTCCGCATGGTCAAAGCAATGGTATTCCCAGTAGTCATGTATGGCTGCGAGAGTTGGATTATAAGGAAGGCCGAGCGCCGAAGAATAGATTCTTTTGAACTATGGTGCTGGAGAAGACTCTTGAGAGTCCCTTGGACTGCAAGAAGATCAAATCAGTCAATCCTAAAAGAAATCAACACTGACTGTTCCCTGGAAGGCCAGATAATGAAACTGAAGCTCAAATACTTTGGCCACCAAAGGAGAAGGGAGCAATCACTGGAGAAGACCCTGATGCTGGGAAAGATTGAAGGTCAAAGAAGACGGGGACAGCAAAGGATGAGATGGTTAGACAGTGTCATGGATGCAACGAACATGAAATTGAGCAAACTTCAGAGGACGGCGGAAGACAGGAGGGCCTGGCGGGATCTGGTCCATGGGGTCACGACTTTATATTTTATTCAAACAGATATGATTCTTTCTCAAGGACCGACATGATATGGGCGACTGGTGACTTAGCTTTAAAAACGCAGAAAGTGGAAATTATGCCAAAAGTGAACTCAGACCATACTCCAATATTATGGATATCAAAAGAAAGAAGAAAAAAACCTAGATGGCGATTGAACGAGGATTTGTTGGATCAGCAAAAGATTGTAGATACTATAAGTAAAGAATCCATACAGTTTTTTCAAACAAATATGACCCAAGATATGCAGATTCAAACAGTATGGGATGCATATAAAGCAGTAATGAGAGGACTATTAATATCTTTGAACAGCAGCAAACGAAAAAAGAAAGTGGAACAGCAAACTACGGTGTTGGAAAAAATCCGAGTAAAGGAGAAAGAATTAAAGAAAAGGCCGGGGGAAAAGAAAATAATTAGAGAAATTCAAATTCTACAAAAACAACTGAATACACTAATGGACCAAGAAATTTATTGGAACCTGAAAAAGCTTCAACAGAAATCTTTTGAAGGGGCAAATAATCCGGGAAAATTTTTGGCGTGGCAATTGAAAAAAAGGCGGGAGAACAAAATTATAAGTAAAATAGTTGATGGGGGAAAGAAATTGTGGACAATAATGGAATCAAGAGAGCATTTTTCAACTATTACGCAAACCTTTTTTTGAAAGAAGTTAATAGATAAGGAGAAAATAAAGAAATATCTGGACAAAATGAATATGCAAAATATATCAGAGAAGTAATGTTAAACAACCCAATAACGAAAGAGAAAATTTATAAGGCAGTTCAGGAGGCAAAGTTAGGGAAAGCTCCAGGACCAGATGGGTTTACCGCAAAATTTTATAAGAAATTTAAAGAGGAGCTAGTCCCAATCTTTGAACTTTTGACAAATGTAATAAGAGATACGAAGAAAATACCAGAATCATGGAAAGAAGCTACAATTTCGCTTATCCCCAAAGAAACACAAGATTTAACAAATGTGAAAAATTATAGACCAATCTCTCTTCTGAACAATGATTACAAACTGTTTGCGAAAATTATTTCGGAAAGACTTAAGATATATTTACAGCATGTAATTGAAGAACAACAAGCAGGTTTTTTGCCCAATAGACAGATAAAAGACAATATGAACGTGGTGATTGACGCTATTGAATATTATGACAAACACCCGGAAAAAGAAGTTGGTTTCTTTTTTGTAGACGCAG